>NW_026800534.1:5000-7500 GCF_032191835.1 Heteronotia binoei
GATAGATAGATAGATAGATAGATAGATAGATAGACAGATAGATAGATAGTGAGAGAGATAGATAGATAGTGAGAGAGATAGTGAGAGAGAGCGAAAGAATGAAAGTAAGAAAGAAAGAAGGAGATAGGTAGATAGATAGATAGATAGATAGATAGATAGATAGATAGATAGATAGATAGATAGATAGATAGATAGATAGATAGATAGATAGATAGATAGACAGACAGACAGACAGATAGAGAGTGAGAGAGATTGTGCGAGAGAGAGAAAGAATGAAAGAAAGAAAGAAAGAGATAGGTAGAGAGAGAGAGAAAGAGATAGATAGATAGATAGATAGATAGATAGATAGATAGATAGATAGATAGATAGATAGATAGATAGATAGATAGATAGATAGACAGATAGAGAGTGAGAGAGATAGTGAGAGAGAGAGAAAGAATGAAAGAAAGAAAGAAAGAAAGAAAGAGATAGGTAGAGAGAGAGAGAGAAAGAGAGAAAGAGATAGATAGATAGATAGATAGATAGATAGATAGATAGATAGATAGATAGATAGATAGATAGATAGATAGATAGATAGATAGATAGACAGACAGATAGAGAGTGAGAGAGATAGTGAGAGAGATAGTGAGAGAGAGAGAAAGAATGAAAGAAAGAAAGAAAGAGATAGGTAGAGAGAGAGAGAGAAAGAAAGAAAGAGATAGATAGATAGATAGATAGATAGATAGATAGATAGATAGATAGATAGATAGATAGATAGATAGACAGACAGACAGATAGAGAGTGAGAGAGATAGTGAGAGAGAGAGAAAGAATGAAAGAAAGAAAGAGATAGGTAGAGAGAGAGAGAAAGAAAGAAAGAGAGAGATAGATAGATAGATTGATAGATAGATAGATAGATAGATAGATAGATAGATAGATAGATAGATAGATAGAGAGTTAGAGAGATAGTGAGAGAGAGAGAAAGAATGAAAGAAAGAAAGAAAGTGATAGGTAGAGAGAGAGAAAGAAAGAAAGAAAGAAAGAGATAGATAGATAGATAGATAGATAGATAGATAGATAGATAGAGAGTGAGAGAGATAGTGAGAGAGAGAGAAAGAATGAAAGAAAGAAAGAAAGAAAGAGATAGGTAGAGAGAGAGAGAGAAAGAGAGAAAGAGATAGATAGATAGATAGATAGATAGATAGATAGATAGATAGATAGATAGATAGATAGATAGATAGATAGATAGATAGATAGATAGATAGACAGATAGATAGATAGTGAGAGAGATAGATAGATAGTGAGAGAGATAGTGAGAGAGAGCGAAAGAATGAAAGTAAGAAAGAAAGAAGGAGATAGGTAGATAGATAGATAGATAGATAGATAGATAGATAGAGAGTTAGAGAGATAGTGAGAGAGAGAGAAAGAATGAAAGAAAGAAAGAAAGAGATAGGTAGAGAGAGAGAAAGAAAGAAAGAAAGAGATAGATAGATAGATAGATAGATAGATAGATAGATAGATAGATAGATAGATAGATAGATAGATAGATAGATAGATAGATAGATAGATAGACAGATAGAGAGTGAGAGAGATAGTGAGAGAGAGAAAGAATGAAAGAAAGAAAGAAAGAGATAGGTAGAGAGAGAGAGAGAAAGAGAGAAAGAGATAGATAGATAGATAGATAGATAGATAGATAGATAGATAGATAGATAGATAGATAGATAGATAGATAGATAGATAGATAGATAGTGAGAGAGATAGATAGATAGTGAGAGAGATAGTGAGAGAGAGCGAAAGAATGAAAGTAAGAAAGAAAGAAGGAGATAGGTAGATAGATAGATAGATAGATAGATAGATAGATAGATAGATAGATAGATAGACAGACAGACAGACAGATAGAGAGTGAGAGAGATTGTGCGAGAGAGAGAAAGAATGAAAGAAAGAAAGAAAGAAAGAGATAGGTAGAGAGAGAGAGAAAGAGATAGATAGATAGATAGATAGATAGATAGATAGATAGATAGATAGATAGATAGAGAGATAGAGAGTGAGAAAGATAGTGAGAGAGAGAGAAAGAATGAAAGAAAGAAAGAAAGCGAGAAAGAGATAGATAGATAGATAGATAGATAGATAGATAGATAGATAGATAGATAGATAGATAGATAGATAGATAGATAGATAGACAGACAGATAGAGAGTGAGAGAGATAGTGAGAGAGATAGTGAGAGAGAGAGAAAGAATGAAAGAAAGAAAGAAAGAGATAGGTAGAGAGAGAGAGAGAAAGAAAGAAAGAGATAGATAGATAGATAGATAGATAGATAGATAGATAGATAGATAGATAGATAGATAGATAGATAGATAGATAGATAGATAGATAGATAGACAGACAGATAGAGAGTGAGAGAGATAGTGAGAGAGAGAGAAAGAATGAAAGAAAGAAAGAGATAGGTAGAGAGAGAGAGAAAGAAAGAAAGAGAGAGATAGATAGATAGATTGATAGATAGATAGATAGATAGATAGATAGA
>NW_026800535.1:0-75000 GCF_032191835.1 Heteronotia binoei
GAAGGAGGACCCGGAGAGGCTATGGAGGGGGGGGTTGCACCACTGAGGCCCTGCTCCCCCCCCAGACACAGGGCTGGAAGGAGGACCCGGAGAGGCTATGGAGGGGGGGGGGTTGCACCACTGAGGCCCTGGCTCCCCCCCACCCAGACACAGGGCTGGAAGGAGGACCCTGAGAGGTTATGGAGGGGGGGGGTTGCACCACTGAGGCCCTGGCTCCCCCCCCCAGACACAGGGCTGGAAGGAGGACCCGGAGAGGTTATGGAGGGGGGGGTTGCACCACTGAGGCCCTGGCTCCCCCCCCCAGACACAGGGCTGGAAGGAGGACCCGGAGAGGTTATGGAGGGGGGGGGTTGCACCACTGAGGCCCTGGCTGCTCCCCCCACCCCCGCAATGACTGTTTGCTGCCCCTGACAGGGCAGGGTGGGACCCACATGTGCTGAGAAGGGGAAATGTTGTTTCTCAGTCTCCCGCGTGATGCACAGACTGAGGCCCGGTCTCTGGGGCATCTGCCTCCGATGGCACCGAAACCCCCCACTCCCGCGCCCCTCCCCTCCGTACCTCTTGCAGTCTGAAGCGCATGTGGTGGCACAGGATGTCAAAGGGGTGCCCCTTGAGGTGCCATCCTTTCACCCGCCGGGCCTGGAACGGGCTGGGGTAGCTGAACTGGTAGCGAGCTGGTAGAGCAAAGCGCAGACCCTGTGCGTCCCCGAAGCGATGCAGGAGGTTGACTATGGTGCTGCTGCCCGTCTTGTGCGTCTTCAGGAAGACCAGGTGTTTTGCGTGGCTGGCAGGGGGCAGGTGGGCTGAGAGGAGCGGCTTCTTCCTCCTCCTCCTCCTCCTCGGCTTGGGCTGCAGGGACCCAGGGCACGGGAAGCAGCCTGCAGGGGAAGAGCCGGAAGGAGGGAGGGCATTGGGCACACTGCTGGACCCCCACCCCGAGGGAGGGGCCGGGAGAGAAGGCAAAGTTACCTTTTCTGCAAGGAGGCTCCCAAGAGCTGGAGGGTGAAGCCAAGGGCCATGGAGACGGCCACAGCAGCCCACAGCACCTGAAAGCGGCCGCATCCCGAACGGAGCCTCATCCTTCTTCGGCTGAGACGGAGAGAACAGAGAGCGAGCCCGGGTGACCCCAGGCAGAAGGCTCGGCAGAAACTCCCCGGCACTTGGAAAGGACTCTTCTGGCCCTCCTCGCCCTGCCTGCCTATCTGCCTGCAGAGCCGGCCTCTCCCTCCCTGCCTGCCTGCCTGCTGCCCAGTCCTTTGTGCCCCACCCTGGGGAGGCGGGAGTCCAGGCCCAGCCCCCAATCCTCTGGGATGCCGGATGCTCAGATCCACCCTGGCCCCGCCAGATCAAAGTCAGGCTCAGCTCCTGAGACGCCGGAGAGGAGGCCTCCCACCCGAAGGGAAGGCTAGGCTGGAACCCAGCGCCCCCCCCCCCCGCTCCCGCCAGCCCTGCTCTGGCCACTGGGAGAACTGGGAGCGCCGCCTGGGCAGCTGCCTCCTGGAGCCCCAGAGGAGACGGCCCGCCCGCCAGGGGAATGGATCCTGGAACCCAGGACCAGTTCAAACAGCCTGCCCCACACCTGTCACGGCTCCCTCTGTACACAAGGGAAGAAGCCGGAAAACAGGTGGAGAGCGGGAGGCAGGGAACCCAGGGCTCAAGAGAGTCCAGGCTATGGGGAAGGAGGCCCCGCTCCCTCCGAGCTCCCCGCCCCCTATCTCCGCCCCAGGCCACCCCCAGGCAGCTGAAACGTGGGGGCTGCAGGCTGGGCTCCTGGTGAATTCCTAGACGGCCCCTAAGGCCTGGCTGGGCAAGGGGCAACGCGGGTCCTTCAGGAGAGGGAGAGGGAGAGGGGGCACTGACTTACCCCGGGGGAGTCCTCGGCGGTGGAAGCGCCCAGCAGCCTGGCCTGGCCTGGCACGGCACGGAGGGTCCTTCCCGCCCTCCTGGCAGCACCTAGCCCAGAGGGGAGGGCGCCGGTGGGGGGTCTGGCCTGTGGAGAGGAGGACCCCAAGTTCAGCAGGGCAGGTAGGGGGCGGCAGGGCCAACCTGAGGAGGAAGCCCTTGCCCGTTTGGGCTTCGGATCAAGGAACCAGCCGCGGGGGGGGGGGCAGGGTTGGCAAGGAGTCCCGGTTGGGGAGGGGGGGGGCAGGGAGTGCCGCCTGCAGCGCCACCGGCGCCTTCCTGCCTGGGCCGGGCGCTCGACAGCTGCAGCCCAGCTGTCTGTTGGCTACAAGGAGTGCAGCGGGCGGGCGGCTCTCTCCTCTCCCTCCCCCCAGGCCTTTGCGGGCCCAGTGCCTTGGCCGGCTCCATCCCTCCATCCCCGGCCTGAACTTGGCGCGAGCTGCCGCCCCTCCCGGGGCTTCCTTGGGGGGGGCGGGGAGGGAGGGCTGGTGCAAAGAAGCCAGGGGAGGCGAGAGAAAGCGACCCGAGGGTCCCGGCCCTGCCCGACCCTTCGAGGAGGGAAGAGAACTCAGAGGGGGGGGGGGCTTACTTGGGAAGGGTTCCGTTAACACCGGGCCCAGCAGCAGCAGCGTCTTGCTGGGGGGAGCCGGCAGCAGCCCCCTCCCCTTCCTCCCCCTTTGTTTCCCCGCCCGCCGCCCGCTCCCTCCTTTGCTCCAAGTTTCCCGCCCCTCCCCTCAGCCCGCCCCTCGGCTGCTTCTTCGCCCAACTTTTGGCTCTCGTCTCTTCCCTCCCCCCCCCCCCGCGCCTGGCCGCCGCGTTCTCCTCCCTCTCCCCCCCCCCGCCTTGTCCTTGTTGCCCCCCCGCTCCAGCCAGCCTCCCCCCCCCATATGCCGCCAAGTGCCGGGAGAAGACGCCTGCGCTGGGCAGACCCCCCCCCCCCCCACACACACACACAGAGACGCAGTTGGAGAGGGGGGAGCTGCGAGTCCTGCCAGACGCGGCCTTTCCTCTCTCCCCGGAGGCCAAACTTTTAGTCGGGGGGCTGGGGGGGAGCAGCCGTGGTGGACGTCTGCAAAAGACCCTAGTCTCACCCGCCGCCCCTGTTGTGGCTCAGGCGGCCCGCTGGCGGCGCTCTCTGTGGGACGGAGGCGGCTTACACTGGGCCCGGCGGAGCCTGGCCGGGAAAGAGAGGGAGCTATTCGCCCAGCCTCGGGGGGAGGGCTGCCCCCGGCCACCGGCTGCTGGGGGGGGGGGCGGTGCTTCGGGGCAGGGGGCTGAGCGCGAAGGGGAGTTGAGCCTGCGGCTCCCGGGGGCCCGGTGTGTGGGGGGGAGGGGGGAAGGCAGGCATGGGGGGGCGTGGCGGGGGGCATTCCACATGCAGCTTTTCCGTACTCTGCCGACAGGCAGCAACAGGTCCGGAGGAGGCTGCTGGGCCAGCGGCGGGAACGGTCCCCCCCCCCGCACTGAAGCAGCTGCGGAAAGGCGCCTGGCCGCCCCCCCCCCCCCCAGGAGGACCCTGCTGTGCGCCCCCCCTTCTTGGGGCCTCGGCTGCGGCTCGGCCCAGGGAGCTGTCCTGGGAACACAAGGGGGCCCTTTGTCCTGGAAACGGGATCCCGCGGAGGGAGGGGGAGGGAGGGCGCTCCCTCCCTCCCCCCGCCCGGCAGACGCGGAATCCCATTTCAAATGCTGGCGAGGAGGCGACGGCGCCCCCCTCCGGACTGCCCTGGCACTCCACAATGGGCAGGATGAGAGCAGGGGGTTTCCTGCGAGGGGGCCCATCACGGCGCTGCAAGGGGTCATATGCTTGTTCTCAGCTAACCCCACCCCAAGGATGAAAGCGCCGCCAGGGGGGGGGGAGTCTGGTAACCCGAGGCTACGCGGGGGGGGGGCAGATGTGACCTGCGCTGACCCACCTTCCGTTTCTCGAGGGGGAGGGTCTCCAGCAGGAGGGGCGGGCAGGAATCTGCCATCTGTGCCCCCCACCCCATCACCCCCCCAGGCTTTTGAGGTCAGTTTCCCAAAGTAACTTCTCCGCCCAAACAGCCCGAGGGGGGGGGGGCTTGATCTCAGCAGGGTCAGGACTTGGGTGGGATCGGGAGACCTCCTCCCCCCACACACAGTGGGGCAAGAGCGGGCTGCGGTGCAGAGCCCCCCGGGGATGGGGAGGAGGCGGGCTTCTTGGGGCCAAGGGCAAAGGAGATACCCAAAGGTGCCTGGAGAGGCAAGAAGAGGGGGGGGGGGGAGGCGATGCACTGTGTGTGTGTTGGGGGGGGGGTCTCCACCGGCAAGACTCAGGCTCCGGTTCAGGCGGGGGCTGCGGAGATTACGGGTGTCCCAGGTAGCGGTTGCCAGGTTGTCCTGTGGAGGGCTGATGTGCTGAAGAAGAGCGCAGGAAAGCACAGGCGCGGGGGGGGGGGGGGAGGAGAGAAAGTTCCGACGCGTCTATGCCTTCAGTCCGCGGGATGCCGCCGCCGGGGGAGCCGGGCTGGTCTCTGGACGGGATGGGGAGGAGGGAGCGGTTGGCCCAATCTAGCCTCCCCAGTGCTCGTTACCTGCAGTTGTGACGCCGCCTTCGACTGGCGCCGGGCTTGGGGAGAGGAGCAGTGAGCTCAAAGGGCCGCAGCTGTTGGGAGTGGAAGGTGGAGCCCAGTCCCCCCCACACACACACACACACCTGGGGCTGCATTTTCCGGGGAGTCCCTCCCAGTTCATTCTTTCTCCACACCAAAGCTTCAGTCGTGTGCAAAGAGAGCCAGAGTTCTCCTCCTGTTTTTGAAAAGGGATTAGACAGCCCCCCTCCTCCCTCCAGCAAGAAGCCGGGTCCTTGGCCACGAGTGGTCGCCGGCACTGCCCCCTCCGCCTCAGCACCACGTGGGAAATGGCACCCCCACCCCACCCCCGCTCTGCTCAGTTTTGCTGATGGAGCTCGTGGTCACCCAAAATAGCAGCGGCTGGTCTGTTCTGTACAGAAAAGCCTCATTTGGCTGGAAAGAGACGCTTCACCGCGAAGCCACTGGCAACTGGAGGCTATAATTTGTCTCGCACGGGAATCTTCACAAAGCAAACAAAATACTTCATGAGCTTGCAAGCGGCAGTTACCCACCTGAGGTTTCTACTCCGTGGGCACATTCTCCAGCGATGGCTGCAGGAGATTCCCATGCTGGGGTCGGGAGGGGGGCACATGCTTCTCCCCCCACTCCTGCAGGCAGCCTGCTCTTTTCATGCTGGAGGGGCAGCCAAATGAGTTGATCCAACCCCCTCCCCCCGCGGCTTCTGGATTACTTGCAGGCCGGTAGCGAGAGGCATCACGCTTATAAAAACAGTTTGCACACTTATAAGTTATAATAAAGACAAGAACAATAACCAAGACAAAGTTATTTAACTATTTCAAGTTTATTGCAAAAATGCTTACCAACACAGAAGCTGTTTATTACACAAAACTGTTTCTGGTTTATCACAAAGATGCTAACCATCCCAGAACCTGGTTATCATCCCATTACCCTTCTCAGTCCACTCTAGTTCAAGTCGCTATGACTGGACATGAAAGCATCCATAGCAGGGTTTCTTGTGAGCGTAGAACTGAGTGGCTTTATAAAAATGTTTATGTTTAATTCGATTATACCCCGCCCTCCCCCGCCAAGGCTTAAGAGATCCCAATTGTCAGCAAAAAGAAAAGAAAAGGTTGTGGGGCATGGAGGGAGAGTTGGGGAGCACGGCCATGAAATGCCCACTGTGGCTGCAGGCCACAGTATTAGATGAGTCATTCAGCCTCAAACCATTTTCTGGCTGGCCTCAGGCCTGTTATGGTTTGAGACTGTTTTGCAGGTGGAGTGGCCAAACTTTCTGTCCAGAGAAGAAACTTGGAGTCTAATAAAGTTTATCTGTAAGGTCTTGAAATTTATTAGTGTGTATATATTAGCCTTCTGAAAATTCGTTCTGTTTGGGTTACTGAAGGTACATTGAAGTAATGCCGCATTAATGTTGTCTGGGTGTCTGCGGCAGCAAAGTTGGCATCTGGGTTTGCTGCACACTCTGGTAACAGTGTCCCTCTTCCAACTGGATGTTGCATTGTTGTGGGTGAGGAGCTGTTTGAGACTGGGGGGGGGCTGCCTGTGTGCCAGAAAAGGTTTGCCTCCCAGTCCTTGTGAAAGAGAACTGTCATTATTCAGTACAGGTTGTAAGTTGCTGATGATGAATTGAGGTGTTTAGAGTTGAGAGCTGTCTGTGATCACTAGTGGTATTCTGTTATTGTCTCTTTGGGGCCTGTCTTGAAACAGGTTTTCTGTGGATACCGTTCTGGCTTTGTTAATCTGTTTCCTGACTTCATCAGGTGGATACTTCAGTTCCAAAAAGCTTTGTTGTAGATTCCTCAGATGGGAATCTCTGACTGTAAGATTGGAGCAGATGCGGCACGTTCCAGCACCCAAGGGAGGTGAAGCCAGCAAGACAGCCAAGTCTACTTACTGCTCAGCAACCAAGGCTGGCTCACCCACTAGGCAAACTGGTCAATAGTCTAGGGCGCCAAGAAGGGTGGGGGTGCCTAGTTTGCCTGCCTCCACTGCCCGCGCACCCACCCCTCCTTTCCCTTCCCGTCACTTTGCCTCCCCCCCTACACTGCGTAGCGTGCCTGCCTCCTCCTCCGGCCATGCACCACCCGCCCCTCCTTCCTTCCCGTCCCTTCGCCTCCCCTCCTGCACCACGTGTCATGCCTGCCTCCTTCTTCGGCCACGCGTCACCCGCCCCTCCTCTTCCCGTCCCTTTGCCTCCCCCCCTGCACCGCGTGGCGTGCCTGCCTCCTCCTCCACCCACGCGTCACCTGCCCCTCTTTCCCGTCCCTTCGCCTCCCCCCTGCACCACATGTCGTGCCTGCTCCTCCTCTGGCCACGTGTCACCCGCCCCCTCCTTCCCTTCCCGTCCCTTTGCCTCCCCACTGCTCTGTGTGGCGTGAGTGCCTACTATGGCCATGTGTCACCCGCCCCCTCCTTCCCTTCCCATCCCTTTGCCTCCCCCCTGCTCCGCGTGGCGTGCCTGCCTCCTCCGGCCACGTGTCACCCGCCCCCCTCCTTCCCTTCCCGTCCCTTAGCCTCCCCCCTGCACCGCGTGGCATGCCTGCCTCCTCTGGCCACACATCACCCGCCCCCTCCTTCCCTTCCCATCCCTTCCTGTCCCCCTCTGCACCACGTGGCGTGCCTGCCTCCTCCGGCCACGTGTCACCCGCCCCCTCCTTTCCTTTCCTTCCCATCCCTTCGCCTCCCCCCTGCACCGCGTGGTGTGCCTGCCTCCTCCTCCGCCAACGCGTCACCTGCCCCCTCCTTCCCTTCCCTCCGCCTCCCCCCTTCACCGCGTGGCGTGCCTGCCTCCTCCTCTGGCCACGCGTCACCCCCCCCTTCCCTTCCCGTCTCTTCGCCTCCCCCCTGCACCACGTGGCGTGCCTGCCTCATCCTCCACCTGTGCACCACCCACCCCCTCCTCTGTCTGCCTCCTGCTCCACCCACACGTCACCCGCCCCCTCCTTCCCTTCCCATCCCTTCGCCTCCCCCCTGCACCACGTGGCATGCCTGCCTCCTCCTCCACCCATGCACCACCCACCCCTCCTCTGTCTGCCTCCTCCTCCACCCACCCGCCCCCTCCTTCCCTTCCCTTCCCTTCCCTCCGCCTCCCCCCTTCACCGCGTGGCGTGCCTGCCTCCTCCTCTGGCCACGCGTCACCCCCCCTCCTTCCCTTCCCGTCTCTTCGCCTCCCCCCTGCACCACGTGGCGTGCCTGCCTCATCCTCCACCTGTGCACCACCCACCCCTCCTCTGTCTGCCTCCTGCTCCACCCACACGTCACCCGCCCCCTCCTTCCCTTCCCATCCCTTCGCCTCCCCCCTGCACCACGTGGCATGCCTGCCTCCTCCTCCACCCATGCACCACCCACCCCTCCTCTGTCTGCCTCCTCCTCCACCCACCCGCCCCCTCCTTCCCTTCCCTTCCCTTCCCTCCGCCTCCCCCCCTTCACCGCGTGGCGTGCCTGCCTCCTCCTCTGGCCCACGCGTCACCCCCCCTCCTTCCCTTCCCGTCTCTTCGCCTCCCCCCTGCACCACGTGGCGTGCCTGCCTCATCCTCCACCTGTGCACCACCCACCCCTCCTCTGTCTGCCTCCTGCTCCACCCACACGTCACCTGCCCCCTCCTTCCCTTTCCCATCCCTTCGCCTCCCCCCTGCACCGTGTGGCATGCCTGCCTCCTCCTCCACCCATGCACCACCCACCCCTCCTCTGTCTGCCTCCTCCTCCACCCCACACGCCACCCGCCCCCTCCTTCCCTTACCTCCCTGTCCCTTCATCTCCCCCCTCCCCTGGCGCAATCACAGTGTGCTGCACCATGATAGTGTGGTGGTGGGGTGGAGGTGATGGGACGGGACGGGACGGGACAGGAAGGGAAGGGAAGGAGGGGGTGGGCGAGCACCGTGTCTCAGCATGGTGCCCGGGGGAGCGGGGATTGGCAGCAGGGGCTGCCCGCCTGTGCCCTCGAGCCAATGATGTCAGCAGCAGCAGCAAACTGACAGGGAGGCCCCTGCACCCCTCTTCTCCTGTCCCCAGCAGCATCCCTGTTGCTGACGCTCGCCCTACAGGGCAGACTTCCATGACCTCAGAGGTATGAGGAGCAGGCCTGTAGCTACAGTGGGGCCTGGGAGGGGCCAGAGGGCAGAGTCCAGTGCTTGGCTCCAGGAAGAGTTGGACAGAGCTGGCACTCCCCACCTTTCCAGCAGCAGCAGCAGGAGTGGCATTCTGCAGCAGAAGCACAGCTGGAACGGGGCTCTACCATGCAGGGTGGGCAGTGGGAGCAGGCGGCCCCTGGATTCTTAAACTTCCCACGGCCAGTGGGCTTTGCGGGCCACCCTGAATATCAGCGGGTGCAGCCTTGGGCACCTCGCTCTGGTCCCGTCACCATCGCCTCTTCTGCTTTGCTGCGCCAAGGTGGATGGCCTGAAAGGAAGTTTGCCACTGCTGCCTGGTGGACGCAGCTGTGGCTGGGCTCTTCTTTAGCCTCAGCATCTTTGTTTCCCCCAAAGCTGCCAGCTCCGCCTTAGACAAAAGTCCTCCCCGGCTGATGAAACTGAGGGGGAGCCGTAGAGGCTGAGGTGATGACTTGGCTTACTCGGAAGTAGGCCCCCTGTGTTCTCAGCAGACACTTAAGGCCCACCACCTGAGCCCGCTCATGGGGAGGGGTGGCGGCGAGAAAGGGCCCCTGGCCCTTGGAAGGAATGTGATTTTTGTGATGTCATTTTGGGCCCCACAGCCCCTCCACCTAAAATTTTATCTCCTGGGCCCCCCCATCTAAAATTTTCTGGCTCCGGGCCTGCCTGGCCTGTTTTAAAAAACCCCTCAAAGCTGGAAACCAGTAGATCATGGCAGTAGACCACGCTAAGACTGTGACACAATGATGCCATTTCCTTTGAAAAGCCTCCTGGTGAGTTGAGGAGTGGGGGGAAATGACATTGGCTTGGATAAAAGCTGCTGAAATGCCCTCCTGCAGCGATGGTAAACACATCTTGGATGATTAGCTTATAGTTTTGTAAATTGTTGCTTTATTATATTGTCTTGTTTTAAAGCTGAATTGTTGTTTTAATATGTTGTTAGCCGCCCTAAAGCCCGTAAGGGGAGGGTGGGATACAAATCTGATTAAATGCTTAAATGCTTTCCTGCCTGCAGCGTGTCAAAAGGTGATTTATTTAAAGGTAAAGGTAGTCCCTTGTGCAAGCACCAGTCATTTCCCACTGGGGTGACATCGCATCACGACGTTTGAAGGCTGAGTCGGCCCTGAGCTGGCTACCTGAACCCAGCTTCTGCCGGGATCGAACTCAAGTCATGAGCAGAGCTCAGACTGCAGCTTTACCACTCTGCACCACAGGACTCCTGATTTATTTACTTACTTACAATTGAAGCCTCTGAGCCAGGTTTGGGAACGATCACAGCAAAGTGAGGGGAAGACACAGAAGCAGGACCAGCAGAGGGCAGAGTTGGGAGACTGCTCTGCTCCCCCTCCCCCCAGTAACGCTGTTGTCGCTGCTGCCGCGGCTAGAGATGGACACAAACATCTGCCTGGAAATGGGCATGGCCATGGATGGGCACTGACCACACATTTTTGTCAAGGGACACATTTCTTGTTAACTTTACTTCCTTTTGAGTGTAGACCAAACAGAGTTCCTGTTCCGGCTTTGGCTCAGCAAGGCGGGGGATTTGCACCTCTTGTGAACTCCCCAAATTGAGCAGATTGAGGGGTGTCTGGACATTCAGATACCCGAAGGGACCCCTGGAGAGGGAGCCCTGATAGCATGGGATGCAACATTCCCACGGAAGCCTGGTTCTTTGTCTATGCTGAAGCCTCACTGCGACAATTGCCATTTTGCATGGCACTAACTGTGCCCACTGGTAACAAATATGCAAGAGGAAAGGATCCTACAGTTCACTGAGACAAAGGAAGGGGGGAGTAACTTCAACCCGGCTCCAAAGCTCTTTGTAAAAATGTTTAGCAATGAAGGGGAAAAATCTGCAGTCTCATGACAAGTCCAACAATGATTAGATCTTGGAAAAATTTGAAGAAGAAGAAGAAATTATAATCTTTTGATTGATACTATGGATCTGACGTAATATCTTGGAATGGATATTCTGATTTTTTAATTAGGGGATTTACATTTTATATGAATTAAAAGGGAGAGACTATAAGATCATTTTTTAATGGGCATAATATTTTGGGATTTAATTTTGAAACTGCTGGGGGTTTTTTTGAGGGATTCTTCAAATCTAAAGCAGGACTATTTAATATTTTATTTTTTAAACGGAATGGGTAGTTTGTTTTGCCTTGCTGTGAGTTTTTGCAAATCCAAAACCATAATGAAGTTTAAAAAATTATTGTTAAAAATGAAGGTTTTTAATGACTTTAACAGTTTGCAAAATCTCTTAACATTTAAATACATGCTAAAATAAGCCTAAAAAGTTAAGCTGTTTAATTAGAATTTGAACAATTGTAGTTAGAATTACTTACATACATACATATATAGGTATGCACACACACACATACCGTATTTTTCGCTCCATAAGACGCACCTGAACATAAGACGCACCTAGTTTTTAGAGCCGTTTGTGTGAATTTAGAGGCATTTGTGTGAATTTTTTGCAGTATTCGCTCCTTAAGACGCACACACTTTTCCCTCCACTTTTTTTGGGGGGGGGAAAGTGAGTCTTATGGTGCAAAAAATACTGTAAGTAGGCATATGAAAGGGAATATAAAGGAGCTGTGTCCGTTCCTTGATTATTTCTACTCTTTTTTAGAATGGTAGATGAGGAGGGCTCCTATCGTTTATCCTTAGGTATTGAGATGTCTGCTAATGAAATAATCCACTGAGAGCTTTTTCTTTCTTTCTTTTTTCTTTTGTATTCCATAAAAGTTAGGAGTGCAGCTTGATGGAAGTGAGATGAATTATCCTTATAGATCAAGGGTTCTTTTCTCAGTTTAGTGTGAAGTTCTGGGAACAATTAGGGAGATGAGTGATGTAAAAACTCTTCTCCCTTGTTTATTTTTTCTCTCTTAGAAAATCTATCCTTTTTGCTTGTTAAATAGAGCTAGCTTTTCAAATAGGTCACTAAAGTTATCAACATTTGCTAATAAGACATGCACATTATAACTGTACCCATTTAATTCAAAGGCCTTTCATGATTAATGAGAAGCTAGTTTTAGTTTTGTTAACCTTGAGACTCCTTTGTAACTTAGATAAGAGAAATATTGCCAATATGCAGCTGCTTGCCTAATAAGATAGTATTGAAGACCAGAATTTGAACTTTCTCTCTTTTCTTTTTCTTCTTCCTTTGTTGTTTGGTGTAGATTAAAAATATATATATGTGGTTTTGTATGAACACAGATATGACAGATAAAAATCTGGAATTTCCCACTAAATAGTAGGATTTTATAGTATATCAAAAAGTTTTAGACTTTAAAAGTAATATGTACTACTTTTGGATACTTGCAGGTATAATGAATTATACTTTTCTTTCTTTCTTGATGTAGTAATAAATGTAATCTACTCTTTTATTTTCTGTACCTTATCCCTGATCCTTCCCTCAATTCCCTAATCTTCCCTGTTAAAACTTAATAAAACTTGTTTATACTGAGTGTAGACCAAACATAGTCACTGTGGGTATTTAAAAAACAATAACATGAACCGACTTAGTCCAAAGAACGCAAGTGTGTCTTTCATGAGAAGCATCTCTGATTTTAGAATTTTTCCAGAGCTGCTCTGAGAGAGTGGGGCTCTGGGCTGCTGAAATTTGTCTCTTGAGAGCACAGCATTACTTCTCATAGCCTGGGGATGGGGAAGGAATCAATACTTAGGTAAAGAAAAGGGTGCTTTTGGTCATTTTTAAAAAAGAGATCTTTGAATGTGAGACGTCAGGTTGGATGCCATTCAACAAGGAGCTAGCAGCAGATGCTTGAGTCCAAGTGCCAGCATGTCTTCCTCTCCTTTCCCTAGAAAAGATCAGTCTGTCAGTGAGCCACAGGTGGGGGAGCCACAGATTAGGGGGAGGGGTTTGTGAGTTCCCTGCATTGTACAGGGGGTGGGACTAGATGACCCTGGAGGTCGCTTCCCACTAGGATTCTAGGACTGTAAATTTCCACAAAGGGTGAATCAGGTTTGTCTTTGGATCCATATTGCCCCCTCCCCCCCCCTCCGATGTTTGACTGCCGTTTGTCTCTTGGTGACTCAAGTATCTTCCAGATGTGACAGGCAATGGGTTGGGGAACCAGAGCAACAATCCAGAGGTGGAGGTGGGCATTTCACGGCCTGGCCTGCCCACCCAGCAGCGCCTCCTGACCCTGCGCAGGGCCACCTCTTGCCTGGTGAGGGCCTGACACGGGCAAGACATGGGCTTCCAAGATGCAGGTGAGTCTCTGGCTCCAGATGGGCCTTTCTTTCTCCTCTGGCTCTCTGGGCCAGCAGTGGGGGGGGGAGGCTAGATTCTTCCACCAGAGCAAAACAGGACTGGGATGGAGTTAGAATTCAGCCTTGCTGGAGGAGAGCACACTGCTGCTGCTGGCAAGGGCAGATGTCAGTGCAAGGTCAAATCAGGAAGGGAGAAGCAGGCCCTGCTGGGCCTTCTGGACCCCTGGGAGCCCGCAAGACTGCCTGGCCCACTGGAATCTGGGCAGAGGATGGTGACCCCCAGGAGGTGTTGCCTCTTCCTCTCGGAGGGCAGGAGCCCTCTCCATCGGCTGTGCTCAAGGGGAAGCTCTGTGTGTGCGTGAGGGGGGCACTTCCTCCCTTCTGGGGGTGGGGGTGGGCAGGCCTCAGTTCAGTTCAGGGCAATGGAGAGAAAAGGGTGGTTGGGGAGACTTTGATGGTCCTCTCTTGGAGCTGGAGAAAAGTCTTGAGGCCTGGGTTTCTTGCCCTTGGAGCAAGAGGTTGTTTTCGGTGTGTGTGTGTGTGGGGGGGGGGGGTGTTCCACTGTTTTAAAAATCACAATTAGCTTGTCTCCTATTTTTTGCCAGGAAAGGTTTCTACCATTTAAATCAATGTGTGGTGGGGTGGGGGCCAGTGTGGCAATGCCAGAGTCCTTCCCAGAGTGTGGCGGGAGATGCCGTCTGCCCCCCCAAGGCCCCCAGAGGCTTCTTAGAGGGTGGGGAGGGGCAGGGAGGGGGCTGGCAGATTCTGAGGCTCAGGTGTGACATAGCTGGAGATGTCTGCAGAGGAAGCCACGGTTGGAAACTCTGGCTTGGAACACTCCTGGAGATTGGGGGGGGGGGGCAGAGTGGGGAGGATGGATTTTGGGGTGAGGAGGGAGGGGAGTCCATAACACCTGCCATCCAAAGCCACCCTTTGCTCCTGTGGTCTGGGGATTAGGGGTAATTCGGGGAGCTCTCTGGCCCCATCTGGAGTTTCCTCCTCTTCCCCCCCAGCAGCCTTCTCACCATGAAGTGGCAGGAATCTCTGGGAGGCCTTTTCTTCTAGGACAGACAATGGCCCTGCTTTCTCAGCAATGCTGCTTTCTGAATTCTGCCCCCCCCCCCACTTTAAACTGTGGAATAAAACATTTGATTTATTGATTTCTTAAATTCATATTGCTTCCTTGAATTCAGTGTGTGTGTCGGGGGGGGGGGATAGAAAAGGCCCTGCCCTCTCCTCCCTTTGCTTTCTGTGGGGCAGAGTGGGGGTCCTTCAGAGTGCAGCTGGGAATGTGGTCGTCCTTGTGGCCGAGAGCTTCCCTCCAGACGGCAGGGGCACACTTTCCGGGGGGGGGGGAGGAGGCTATGAATCTTCACAGGCCTCACAGCAGCTGCATGTGGAGGAGTGAGGAAGGAACCTGCCACAGGTCTCTTGCGTGGCAGGCACCCTGGAGCTGTTGCTACCTCTCCCCTCCTTGGAGTCTTGGCCCTTGTGATCCACTTTGGAGTAGCAGTTAGAAGCACAGACTCTAATCTTGGAGGACCAGGTTTGAGTCCTCACTCCTCCACATGCAGCTGCTGGTGTGACCTTGGGTCAGTCATAACTCTCTCAGAGCTATTCCTTCAGGAGCTGTTCTGCTCAGCCTCACCTATCTCACAGGGTGTGTCTGTTGTGGGGAGAGGAAGGGATCGTCAGCTGCTCTGAGACTCCGAGTGAAGGGTGGGGTAGAAGTCTGGTCTCTTCCCTCCTCCTCCTCTTGTGTTTGAGAGAAGAAGATGGGGTCAGCTGCAGGGGTGGGGGTTGCATGGCAGCTGGACCACTTTCCTCTCACACACCCCACCACCCCCAGCAGCCTGAAATGAGGGGAGGGAGAGCCATCTCAGAAATGGAATAACAAATGGGTGGGGCTGTGAGGGGTTCCTCCGGCCTCCCCCTTGGGAGGAGAACAGGGGCACCTCCACCTGGGCTTGCAGGCAGAAGGCTTGGCACGTGAAGAAAGAGAGAGAGAGAGACTCCCTTTGAAGCTGCCCCCCCCCGCTGCTCTGGTCCATCAAGGTCAGTCTGGGAACTGCTCTCTCTCCAGAGTCTCAGGTCATTTGTGCACTGATGGGGGATCCTGTTCGAGGGAGGGGGACTTTCTGCATGCTAAGCCGATGATGGTTTGCCTCTCTGCCGTGGCCCTGACCTAGAATCTTCTCACGCTGCTTGGGGCCTGGACCTCACGGCTGGTCCCCTCCTGCCATCCAGTGAGTGCGGACATGTTCTCTAACCAGCGGTGGACAGTGAGACCTGAAGAGGCAGACGTTGGGGCTTTTCTGGTCAAAAGAAAAGGGCCCAGCCTGGAAGTTGCAAGCTCTGCCTTGTTGAATCTCCACTGGTGCTTGGAGGCTTCCTTCCTTCCTTCCTTCCTTCCTTCCTTCCTTCCTTCCTTCCTTCCTTCCTTCCTTCCTTCCTTCCTTCCTTCCTTCCTTCCTCCCTCCCTTCCTCCCTCCCTCCTTTCCTCCCTTCCTTCCTTCCTTCCTTCCTTCCTTCCTTCCTTCCTTCCTTCCTTCCTTCCTTCCTTCCTTCCTTCCTTCCTTCCTTCCTTCCTCCCTCCCTCCCTCCCTCCCTCCCTCCCTCCCTCCCTCAAGCATCTGATGTTCAAGTCTTGCGGCTCTCAAATGCCCAACGTTTAGTCTATGTGGCTCTTACATTAAGCAAGTTTGGCCACCCCTGGTATATTGGTTTAAAGCTGGGAGGCCCAAGTCTGAAACTCCACTCCACCAGCAGGCTTCACTGGTGACCTTGGGCCAGTCATACACTCAGCCTAGCCTACCTCACAGAGTGGTTGTGAAGATAAAATGGAGGAGAGGAATATCAGCTGCTCTGGCTCCCTACTGGGGAAAGAGGCAGAGGGTATAATGAAGTTAAATGGATAAAACTGAATATATTGAACATACATGGCTTAGGACCATATCCAGAGAACTGTCTCTTCCCATATGGCCCCACCCATCAACTGGTGCTCGAAGCATCCTCCTGGACGAGATCAAGGCTCTGACTGGCCACCCGCCTCACCCGGCAGCTACAGTTCCTCGAAGAACCTAATGAGACGGCTGCGACCTTCCTGGCCTGCCTGCGCAACATGGGAAGGAAGGTGGACTACAGCGTGCAACTGGAAGATGCCCTGATTGTGAAGTTCACTCACAGCCTCCGGGACGCGAAGGCACGTAGGAAAATCACTATAGAAGATGATCCTACTCTGGTGAAGGCGCTACAGATAGCCCCCGCCGCCAAGGATGCGAGTAAAGAGAAGGCCCGCCACCCAGGCACCAGCGCTCACCAGCTGCGACCGGCCACAGAGTCGGAAGACTCCAACGGGGACGATGCCCTGAAGCTGCGCCAGGCAAGTCGACAAAAGCCATGAGCACGAATGACAGAAACAGCCACCCCCAAGACCTGCACCAGCTGCGGGGAGCTGCATGAGTGACGCACCTGCAGGTTCCAGAGCACAACCTGCCACATGTGCGGAAAGGCCGGGCACCTGGCCCAGGTCTGCTGATCATCGGAGCAGCAACAAGGGAAACCGCCACGCCAACAAGATGGCCACCACCACGAGGTCGCACTCGTGGACGACATCCAGGCACTCTCCACGATGGGGACCCAGGTATGCCAACTGCCCCTTCCATCCCTCAGTAAGTACCACGTGACTGTGTTCATTGATGGCAAGCCCTGCAAAATGGAAGTAGGCTTGGGGGCAGACCAGACGGTCATTTCAGCCTGCACATTTAGGGGGTTATGCCCAGGGGGAGAGGCCCAGTTACAACCATCCCCATTCATAGTCCGCGATTTCCAAAAGCGGGAGGTTGCAGTCCTGGCCTGGTCCAGGTCACATATGGGAGGTTCAACGGCAAGCTTCCCCTAATCGTAGCAGAAGGGGACCTGAGCAGCCTCCTGGAGCAGGCCTGGTTCAAGGCCCTAGGGATACGAGTAACGGGTATCCATCATGCCCCCAGTCAAAGAGACTTCCAAACTGCGTGCAAGGAATTTCCTGCTGTGTTCGACGGAACCCTGGGAACATACACAGGGGACCCTGTGGCGCTACAGCTAAACCTGGACGTGCAGCCCATATGGCTGAAGGCCAGGTGCCTGCCCCTAGTGTTGAGACCCAAGACTGAAGAGGAGCTAGACCGCCTTGCGGCCCAAGGGGTTCTAGAACCAGTAGCGAACGCAAAGTGGGAAACCCCCATCGTCACCCCGATCAAGGCTAATGGCAGCATCTGCATCTGTGCGGATTCCAAATGCACGATTAATAAGGAGCTGCAGGGCCACATTTACCCAGTTCCGGTGGTGAGCCACGTCCTAGCATCATTAGCAGGGGCGAAGATTTTTGGGAAACTGGACCTGACACAGGCGTACCAACAGCTGCCTGAGGACGCCGCCACAGCAGAGGCGCAAACGATCGTTATGCACCGGGGGGCCTTCTCTGGGCTGTGTTGTAGAGGTTCAACAGGGCAGGGTTGAAGGTGAAACAGGAGAAATGTGTGTTGGGGGTGCCCTTTATTGATTTCCTGGAGTATACACTGGACACAAGCAGCATTCACCTGGTCCAGGATAAAATAAAGGCCATGATGCCCACCAACAAGGCGGAATTACAATCCTTCTTGGGAATCCTCATTTTCTACCATGCCTTCCTCCCCCACAAGGTGGCGGTAGCAGAGCCCTGACACAGACTGTTGGACAAACGGGCACCATAGGTTTGGGGTCGCCGGCAAGCTGTGGCTTTCCAGGCTGTAAAGGACATTCTAACTTCCAACAGCTTGCTGGCGCACATTGATGAGAGGCTGCCCGTCATTTTAGCGTGCGATGCTTCACCCTACGGGGTGGGCACCATTCTGGCACACGCACTACTGGATGGCCATGAGGCCCTGGTAGCTTACTATTCAAGGACTCTACAGAAACTGGAGCGAAACTACACTCAGATAGACAAAGAGTCTATCGTAACAGGGGTTAATAAATTCCATGATTTCTTGTATGGCCAGTCCTTCGTGACGGACCACAAGCCCCTACTGGGCCTGTTTGCCCCTGACCGCCAAACGCCCCAAGTGCTTTCATCACAGGTGTTGAGGTGGTCCATTTTCCTCACAGGGTACCAGTGCGACCTTAAGTACCGCCAGGGGAAGGCGATGGGCCATGTTGACTCCCTGAGCCGTCTGCCGCTGCCCTCAACGGACCGAGATTCAGCCCCAGTGTTCCAGATCATGTTGTTAGAGTCCCTCCCAGACTGCCCGGTGCATGCCAAGGACATTGCCTGCTGCTCCTCAAAGGACAAAACTCTCTCGAGTTCTGGACTGGGTGTGGAGGGGACGGCTGGAAGGCCGGGTGGGCTCAGAATTCTCAGTATTTGCGTCCCACAGGGACGAACTGTCTGTGCATAAAGGGTGTCTGTTGTGGGGAAGTAGGGTGGTGGTGCCCCCGGTACTGCGGCAGCGAGTCCTAACAGCCCTGCACGAGACCCACCCAGGAATCGTCCTCATGAAGGTTCTAGCCTGCAGTTATGTGTGGTGGCCCAGAATTGAATCCTGGGTGAGCAGATGTCAGCCATGCCAGGAGACCTGACCAGCGCCGCCCCGCACCCCAGCACAACATTGGGAGTCCACTCACAACCCCCTGGTCCCTCGACTTTGCACCTTGACTTTGCTGGGCCATTCCAGGGGCAGGTATTCTTCATTATTGTGGACTCCTACTCTAAGTGGATGGAGGTAGTTCCAGAAGCGTCCACATCCACGCGGGCGGCACTAGGGGCCCTCTGCAGGGTTTTTGCCACACATGGCCTCCCAGATACGTTGGTATCAGATAACAGGATGGCTTTCACCTTGGCTGAGTTCCAGGATTTCTGTGGCTGGAACTTAATAAAACACATATGGTCGGCCCCCTTTCATCCCACTACCAACGGCCAAGCAGAGAGGAGGGTGCTGGTTGTGATGGAAACGCTCTGCCGCATCGTACATGGAGAGTGGGAAGCCCGCTTAGCCGAGTGCCTCCTGTTACAACATTCCACCCCAAGGTTCCGCAGGGCCCTCACCTCTTCCGGCAGCTGGTTCCACCAGCAAGGGGCTGTGATCGAAGAAGCCCTGTCCCTAGTTGACTTCAGACGGGCCTCCTTTGGCCTGGGGATCATAAGGAGATTTTGAGAACCCGATCTCAGCACTCTCTGGGGAACATATGGGGAGAGACGGTCCCTAAGGAAAGCAGGTCCTAGGCCATATAGGGCTTTAAAGGTAATGACCAGCACCTTGTACCAAACTTGGTATATTATTGGCAGCCAGTGCAGTCCTCGAAGCCCTGGCTGAATGTGCTCCCATCTAGGGAGCCCTAATAACAGCCGGGCGGCGGCGTTCTGCACCAACTGCAACTTCTGGGTTTGGCACAGGGGCAGCCCCATGTAGAGGGCATTACAGTAATCCAACATTGAGGTAACCATTGCATGGATCACTGTTGCCAGATCATCATGTTCCAGGAAAGGAGCCAACTGCCTTGCCCGCCTGAGATGAAAAAATGCAGACTTGGCAGTAGCTGCTATTTGGGCCTCCATAGTTAGGGCAGGCTCCAGTAGTACCCCCAAGCTCCTGACCCTGTGTGCCGCTATCAGGGGCACACCGTCAAAGGCTGGTAGGGGAATTTCCCCTCCCGGACCACGCTGACCCAAGCAAAGGACCTCTGTCTTTGCTGGATTTAGCTTCAATCTGAGCCATCTAGCCATGGTTTGTAATGACAGGTCCAGATTTTCTGGGACACCGCTAGGCCGGCCGTCCATGAGTAGATAGAGCTGGCTGTCATCAGCGTACTGGTGGCAACCCAACCCATACCTCCGGGCAATCTGGGCAAGTGGGCACATGTAGATGTTGAACAACATCGGGGAGAGCACTGCCCCCTGAGGCACCCTGCAATCAAGCGCGAGCCTCTGGGACAATTCACCCCCAATCGCCACCCTTTGTCCCCGACCATCAAGGAAAGAGGAAAGCCATTGTAAGGCCAACCCCTGAATCCCCGCGTCGACTCAGTGTATTGGGTAAAGTTATGTATGAGATTGCATCTGAAGGGGGTTTCACGATGAGGCGGCACATCAACCAATTACGGGCACGCAAGTTGCCCAGAGGGGAGGGGGACAAGAGCATCGCAAATCTGACAGCCACCGCATCATATGAGCCGGAGGAAGCAGAAAGACCAGCAGCAACGCCCCTGCTGGCACTCGAGACAGCAGAGCAGCCAGAACTTCCACCTGAACAAGAGACCACAGGGAACCCGGCTCTGCCATCCGAGATCCCCTCGCGCCAAGCCCTACGCCCAGGGCTCTGGAAGCTGCCCCACCCACACCAGCGCTCAGGTGGTCGACACGAGAGCATCGCAAGCCCGTGTACCTAAAAGACTATGTCCACTAGGGGCTTGCATACTAAAGGGGGAGGGATGTTATATATGTGGACTCAAGTGAAGACTTTGGGTGTGCCTGCCGGGTTCATTGGAGTCATACGGGCTGAGCTTGGGGACTTGGGAAGAAAGGGCTGCAGGATCCAAATCTCTGCAGCCCTGGACCAATCACAAGCCCCCACTGGTTTGAATGACTCAATGATGTGCTTGCGCAGGAATCCAGAGATGTATATAAATTGGGCCAGTAGGCCCCATCCCCAGTCTTGTAATGTAACCCTATCCTATAGCATGTCTATTAAAGAGCTTATCATCACTCAGCTGGTGACTGCTCCATGCATAGAACCCACTAGGCCAGGGGTGGCCAACGATAGCTCTCCAGATGTTTTTTGCCTACAACTCCCATCAGCCCCACCCATTGGCCTCCAGATGGCCTCCAACGATAGCTCTCCAGATGTTTTTTGCCTACAACTCCCATCAGCCCCACCCATTGGCCATGCTGGCTGGGGCTGATGGGAGTTGTAGGCAAAAAACATCTGGAGAGCTACTGTTGGCCACCCCTGCACTAAGAACATAAGAGAAGCCATGTTAGATCAGGCCAATGGCCCATCCAGTCCAACATTCTGTGTCACACAGTGGCCAAATATATATATATATATATATATATACACACACACACACACACAATGTGGCTAATAGCCACAGATGGACCTCTGCTCCATATTTTTATCTAACCCCCTCTTGAAGGTGGCCATGTTTGTGGATGCCACCACCTCCTGTGGCAGTGAATTCCACATGTTAATCACCCTTTGGGTGAAGAAGTACTTCCTTTTATCTGTTTTAACCTGTCTGCTCAGCAATTTCATCGAATGCCCACGAGTTCTTGTATTGTGAGAAAGGGAGAAAAGTACTTCTTTCTCTACTTTCTCCATCCCATGCATTATCTTGTAAACCTCTATCATGTCACCCCTCAGTCGACGTTTCTCCAAGCTAAAGAGCCCTAAGCGTTTCAACCTTTCTTCATAGGGAAGGTGTTCCAGCCCTTTAATCATTCTAGTTGCACTTTTCTGAACTTTCTCCAATGCTATAATATCCTTTTTGAGGTGCGGCGACCAGATCTTCTAACAAAAATCTGTAATCTTTCATTGAAATCTGCCTCCATTCCTGAGGACTGGAAGGTAGCAAATGTCACCCCCATCTTTAAAAAAGGTTCCAGAGGAGATCCGGGAAATTACAGGCCAGTCAGTCTGACTTCAATACCGGGAAAGTTGGTAGAAACCATTATCAAGGACAGAATGAGTAGGCACATTGATGAACACGGGTTATTGAGGAAGACTCAGCATGGGTTCTGCAAGGGAAGATCTTGCCTCACTAACCTGTTGCATTTCTTTGAGGGGGTGAACAAACATGTGGACAAAGGAGACCCGATAGATGTTGTTTACCTTGACTTCCAGAAAGCTTTTGATAAAGTTCCTCATCAAAGGCTCCTTAGAAAGCTTGAGAATCATGGAGTAAAAGGACAGGTCCTCTTGTGGATCAAAAACTGGCTGAGTAATAGGAAGCAGAGAGTGAGTATAAATGGGCAGTCTTCGCAGTGGAGGACGGTAAGCAGTGGGGTGCCACAGGGCTCGGTACTGGGTCCCATGCTCTTTAACTTGTTCATAAATGATTTAGAGTTGGGAGTGAGCAGTGAAGTGGCCAAGTTTGCGGATGACACTAAATTGTTCAGGGTGGTGAGAACCAGAGAGGATTGTGAGGAACTCCAAAGGGATCTGTTGAGGCTGGGTGAGTGGGCATCAACGTGGCAGATGCGGTTCAATGTGGCCAAGTGCAAAGTAATGCACATTGGGGCTAAGAATCCCAGCTACAAATACAAGTTGATGGGGTGTGAACTGGCAGAGACTGATCAAGAGAGAGATCTTGGGGTCATGATAGATAACTCACTGAAAGTGTCAAGACAGTGTGCGTTTGCAATAAAAAAGGCCAATGCCATGCTGGGAATTATTAGGAAGGGAATTGAAAACAAATCAGCCAGTATCATAATGCCCCTGTATAAATCGATGGTGCGGTCTCATTTGGAGTACTGTGTGCAGTTCTGGTTGCCGCACCTCAAAAAGGATATTATAGCTTTAGAGAAGGTGCAGAGAAGGGCAACTAGAATGATTAAAGGGCTGGAGCACTTTCCCTATGAAGAAAGGTTGAAACGCTTGGGACTCTTTAGCTTGGAGAAACGTCGACTGCGGGGTGACATGATAGAGGTTTACAAGATAATGCATGGAATGGAGAAAGTAGAGAAAGAAGTACTTTTCTCCCTTTCTCACAATACAAGAACTCGTGGGCATTTGATGAAATTGCTGAGCAAACAGGTTAAAACGGATAAAAGGAAGTACTTCTTCACCCAAAGGGTGATTAACATGTGGAATTCACTGCCACAGGAGGTGGTGGCGGCCACAAGTATAGCCACCTTCAAGAGGGGTTTAGATAAAAATATGGAGCACAGGTCCATCAGTGGCTATTAGCCACAGTGTATGTGTGTATATAACATTTTTTGCCACTGTGTGACACAGAGTGTTGGACTTGATGGGCCGTTGGCCTGATCCAACATGGCTTCTCTTATGTTCTTATTAACTGCACCCATATATTATAGTCTCCCTGCCTGCAAACTACTGTAGTATTTCATGCATTCGCAAATTAATTTGCTGCTTACTTTGCTACTGTGCTGCAGCCTGCTTCTTGGGAGTTTTGTGTGGAGAAATGGGCTTTGCTTATTCTGAACTAAAATAAAATGGCAGGCTTTCCTGGCATGGATGCCCAGCCTGGGACTGGCTTGTGGGCCCCTCCACCTGCACAGAGCTTGATTGCAGCCTGCTAGTGGTTGTGCCCTTCCCTGGGGGCTGGGCTGCCCCAGGGGCTGCTACTGCTCTCTCTGTTGCCATAGCTCTGGATGATGCGTGGCCTCACCTGCTTTCCTCTGTGATGCAGCTGCAGCAGCACGCCCATCTTGCTGGGACTGGGAGCAGCCAGGCAAGGGGGAGACAGAAACCTGCTGGGGCTGCTTTCAGGGAAGACTGCTGGGTCACCAGGATGCGAGCAGACAGGTCAAGAACGATGCTGCCATGAGCTTCCAGGTAGTCTTGCAAGGGTTGTGACATTATTTGGGAATGTCAGACATGCCACACCCTATTAGTTTGCTGCTTCATCTCTGACTCTTTCAACCCACCTTTCTCCATGAAGAGCTTGAAGCAAAGAAATGAGAACTGTAGAGTGGGAGGTGGGGGGGGGGAGCTAGGATAGCCTGGGATTATGAAGAGCGGGGTTGCAAAACTGGCGTCATCTGAGGATCAGCAAAGGACTAGATGTGGTGGCAGAACTACAACTACCCTTCCTGGCCTGAGAGGGCCGCATCCACCCGCACCATCCCTGTTGAGGAGCACCGCCTGTCTGGGCTTCACTGGCTGCTGAGTCTGGCCTCTGTCCTGGGAAAAGGCCCTGGAGCATGTTTGCTGGTCACTTGTGGATTCTGGGGTTTTTTAAAAGTTGAATTCTATTGGAAGGTTTTAGTTTTACAGAAAAGGAAGAAAAAGAGGCAGGCAGACTCATAAATGTGCAGGATGGGGAGGGGCTGTGCCTCAGGGGTATTTGTTTATCATACGGCTGAGCCACACTTAGGAAGTGTATAATAATATAAAATATGTAATCAATTTGAGAGCCAGTTTAGTGAAGTGGTTAAGATTAGGGGACTCTAATCTGGAGAACTGGGTTTGATTACCCACTTCTCCTCCACAAGCAGCCAACTCGGTGACCTTGGGCCGGTCACAGTTCTCTTAGAGCTCTCTCAGCTCCACCTACCTCACAGGGTGTCTGTTGTGGGAATGGGGAGGGAAGGAGACTGTAAGCCAGTCAGAGACTTCAAGTGAAGGACAGGGGATAAATCCAGTCTCTTCTCTGCTTCTTCTCTGGACACGACAGGCATGCAGCCCGATTAGGCAATCCCCTTAAATACTAACATCTACATGTTTAATCCACTCTGTTACAACCGAGGAGTGTCCAAAGAGCTCTGTTACATCTTCCTGGAGAGCATCATATTCCTGTGATGGATTAAAAACAGTTTGGTGGGCTGCACCACAATGCAGCTCCCGAGCGCCTGCCATCAAGTATCAGTTCTAAGTGAGGCATCACTGGGCGTGTAGATGACTCATCCTTTACATTTTGGGTTAATATGGAATAATGTGCACAAGGTATTTGCTCACTTTTGGAGACTTGTCATTTCAGGAGCAATTTTTGGATGTTTTTAAGAATTGCGGATAACTACTTGCAGTGTTGAGAGCATTTTGTATATATTTCAGTAATCATTACAATGACCCTGTATAGTATGCCAGTAGTAGCCTTATATTGCAGAGAGGGGACTGAAGGAGAGAGAAAGTGGTTTATTTTATGGCAAGTAGTGAACATCTGGCAGAGGTGAAATTTAAGGGTTCATGGCAACACCATTGTGTTGCAGCTTTTTGTGCTTGAACACATGAAGCTGCCTTACACTGAATCAGACCATTGCTCCATCACAGCTAGTGTTGTCTACTCTGGCTGGCAGTGGCTCTCCAGGATCTCAGAGACCTTTCACATCTCTTATTATTGGATCCTTTTAACTGGAGATACCAGAGATTGAACCTGGGACCTTCTGGATGCCGAGCAGATGCTCTGCCACGGAGCCTAGCTCTCTTCTCTTCTGCCGCAATTTCTGAGGAAGGGCCCACTGCATGTTAGCCTCTGTGTTGTATTCCTCGTCACATGGTGGTGTCGAAAGGTAAAAGGCTGGAGTGTAAGGTGTTTCAGATACCACAAACTCAGGAAGTTCCATTGTGGTTTCTGCTAGGTGGTGGCGGCCACAAGCATAGCCACCTTCAAGAGGGGTTTAGATAAAAATATAGAGCAGAGGTCCATCAGTGGCTATTAGCCACAGTGTGTGTGTGTGTGTGTGTGTATGTATATAATTTTTTTTTGCCAACGTGTGACACAGAGTGTTGGACTGGATGGGCCATTGGCCTGATCTAACATGGCTTCTCTTATGTTCTTATGTGACACAGAATGTTGGACAGGATGGGCCATTGGCCTGATCTAACATGGCTTCTCTTATGTTCTTATGTGACACAGAGTGTTGGACTGGATGGGCCATTGGCCTGATCCAACAGGGCTTCTCTTATGTTCTTATGTGACACAGAGTGTTGGACTGGATGGGCCATTGGCCTGATCCAACAGGGCTCCTCTTATGTTCTTATGTGACACAGAGTGTTGGACTGGATGGGCCATTGGCCTGATCCAACAGGGCTTCTCTTATGTTCTTATGTGACACAGAGTGTTGGACTGGATGGGCCATTGGCCTGATCTAACATGGCTTCTCTTATGTTCTTATGTGACACAGAGTGTTGGACTGATGGGCCATTGGCCTGATCTAACATGGCTTCTCTTATGTTCTTATGTGACACAGAGTGTTGGACTGGATGGGCCATTGGCCTGATCCAACAGGGCTCCTCTTATGTTCTTATGTGACACAGAGTGTTGGACTGGATGGGCCATTGGCCTGATCCAACAGGGCTTCTCTTATGTTCTTATGTGACACAGAGTGTTGGACTGGATGGGCCATTGGCCTGATCTAACATGGCTTCTCTTATGTTCTTATGTGACACAGAGTGTTGGACTGGATGGGCCATTGGCCTGATCTAACATGGCTTCTCTTATGTTCTTATGTGACACAGAGTGTTGGACTGGATGGGCCATTGGCCTGATCTAACATGGCTTCTCTTATGTTCTTATGTGACACAGAGTGTTGGACTGGATGGGCCATTGGCCTGATCTAACATGGCTTCTCTTATGTTCTTATGTGACACAGAGTGTTGGACTGGATGGGCCATTGGCCTGATCCAACAGGGCTTCTCTTATGTTCTTATGTGACACAGAGTGTTGGACTGGATGGGCCATTGGCCTGATCTAACATGGCTTCTCTTATGTTCTTATGTGACACAGAGTGTTGGACTGGATGGGCCATTGGCCTGATCTAACATGGCTTCTCTTATGTTCTTATGTGACACAGAGTGTTGGACTGGATGGCCATTGGCCTGATCTAACATGGCTTCTCTTATGTTCTTATGTGACACAGAGTGTTGGACTGGATGGGCCATTGGCCTGATCCAACAGGGCTTCTCTTATGTTCTTCTGTGACACAGAGTGTTGGACTGGATGGGCCACTGGCCTGATCTAACATGGCTTCTCTTATGTTCTTATGACTGTCAAGTTGTCCTCAGGCTAGGAAATTGTCACTGGGTGGAATTATTAGATGTGTAAAGCAGGAAATGGAATTTCAGCAGACATTGCTTATTGTATAGTAGTGTTGCTGGGGTTAAGAAAAGCCTTAGAATGAGCCAAGTGAAGCACATGCTTGAGTCTCAAAAGAAGTTTGCAAAAATAGTATTTTGTCCCAAAAAGAATGTCAGCTTCAGTGAATCAATTCAGACATAAAATAGCTGTAAATAACCAATGTTCTCTCAAACAAGAGTGAATTTTGACTGATTTCCCTGACTTTTTTCCACCAGAAGGGAAATTAGTTGGACAGTTTCTTCATGACAGCAACCATGCCTTTAACTTGGAAGTGAGTTTCCTTGTGGAAGCAATCTGGCTTTGTGCCAGGGCTCGATGTTGATCCCTCAAGCACTTATCCAGAGAAGTTTTGCATCTATACCTCATCTTGTATCAACCATTTATTGTCACCATATTGAATTCATTGCTGATTGCTTGCATATGTTCTGAACAGGAAGAGTGGAACTTCTTTCCCAGTATTGTCTGTTTTGATCTCCCAAGGTTTGAGACAAATGTTGGTGCTTTCACACATGCTGAATGACGCAATTTCAATCCACTTCAGCAGCTGTTTGCAAGTGAATTTTGTTATTTCACACAACAAAATCCAATTGCAAAGTGGATTGAAAGTGTGTTATTTAGTGTGTGCAGGGCTTTTTTTGAGCAGGAACACACAGGAACGCAGTTCCGGATGGCTTGGTGTCGGGGGTGTGGCCTAATATGTAAATGAATTCCTGCTGGGCATTTTCTACAAAAACCCCCTATGTAAAACAATGGTGACATCAGAGGGTGTGGCCTAATATGCTAATGAATTCCTGCTGGGCCTTTTCTACCAAAAAAGCCCTGAGTGTGTGTGAAAGCAAGATCTTAGCTTAGGTGCCTTCTACAGGGCATGCCTCTGAGTTAAACACGCACAAAATTGAGCTGTGTGTTCACTATCATTGTATTCTCTCAGGCTTCTTCTTTGGTCTCTTTATCGCCTCTGTGATGTCTTTGTATATTGTTTCCTCCAATCAAAGGGCCACACCTGTCGCAGGAGATTAAAAATGCCAAAGCCAATGGTGCAAAATCAGGTAAAAATATGTTGTATTCCTCAGTTAAATTAAAAAAAAACCTGCCTACACATGTAACCAACAGCCTTTGTCAGGGGAAGCTGTTCGTCTTGCAGTAATTCTGCAAAAGGAATACAAAATCAGTAGAAATTTTAACTGAGTAATAACATATATTACTTGATTTTGCACCATTGGTCTTGGCCTTATTTTTTATTCTGTTTCCTCCAGTCAGCAACCTGAAAACTGTGAAGTTTAAAAGTGGGCACTGGGAAGGGATGTGGGTTTTTTGGCTTATGTTATTCTGTAAAACATCAGTGATGATGATGTGTATTGATGAGCCATTATCAATGTATTGTATATTGATAAACTGTTAAAGGGATGCATAGACTGGATTCCAGACCAGGGGATGCAAGGGAGACTGTAATGCCATAAGAAGGCAAAGGTGACAGAGAGTGCATGGGGGGGGGGGAGGTGGGAGTGTGAAAGGGGAGTCAAAGGAGAAGGAGAAAGAAATGGCAGAAGGTAATAGTGGAAGGTCTGTGAAAAGTTAGCCAGCGTTATGGTGAGTGGGATAAAACTCTAACTTCCAAGTCTATTGCATTGTTTCAAAAATATTTTTTGTCTCATGATGTGTTCTGTTGTGTGATCCACTTTGAGTCTTAATGAGAAAGGCAGGCTATAAATAAATGCCTTAAATATGGGTTCACTTGTATTGGAATTTTAAAAAGCCTCCCAGTTTCATAACTTTTTATTAATGCTTGTGACTCATTGAATGCCCTGCTGCTGCCCAGGGGCTGAAGGTGGGTTTTGTTGTCTGGAAAGATCCAGGGTCACTGGTCTAGATATTCTGATCTGAATGCCATTTCCTAAGAGGCACAGGTTGGTTCAGCTGCTGTGCTCACATCACAGGCTGGCATTTGTTTTCATAGTTAATATTTACAGTCGTATAACAACTGCCGGGACTTCACGAGAGAGAAATTTGGAGCATGTGAAACAACTCCAGGAACTTGGGTTCCAGTATGTGGTATATCATGCAGAGCATTCAAGTAAATATTGTTTATCTGAGCATTTGATCTGGACCATAGCGGCCATTCGCGCCTTTCCCCATGACAATGTTGAAGACCTTATCAGAAGGGTAAGTGAGTCTTTGCAAGCGGAGTTAAAGCTTTCTTTTAAAGCTTATGATGTTATCTGTAAAAACCTTGTGAGACTGTGCCAGATTCAGTCATGAGACCCTGCTGTGACCTTACGGGGTGCTTTCTCTGTGCCTCCCTTGGTTGGTTCATATTTAGACCAGTTAAAGTCTTGTCACGTTTGACAGCTGGAGGAAGGTTGCAATTCTGCAGTCCCTCCTCAGCTGGTGTGGCAGTCATGTCACACAAGCTGATTGCATGTAATTGCATGTAGACCCTACTTATACTGTCTCTCCCCCTCCTTTTGATTTAGTATGTGATCAGCCAATGGGGAAAAAACCTCTCGCTTTTCTCTTGTCATTCCTTCTGCTTCTTTAAAAAAAAGTGAGCAGGGGCTTGTTTGTTTAAAATATCTATTCGCTGCTTTAGGGGCTGATCAATCCCCTTGTGAGAGAATAGGATTGAATTGTGCATCTGTGTAATATTAGTCGGGGAGCATGGGCTCTTTTGGGTTAGGGGCAGGAGCAATAATTAGGAACAGTGACGTCTGCTGCAGGATTTCCTCCTAAATATATGAACTTTTCTTGTGTCTTGGGAATGGTTTATGTCAGGGGTGGCCAAACTCGCTTAACATAAGAGCCACATAGAATAAACATTGGATGTTTGAGAGCCACAAGATATGAATGTCAGATGTTTGGGAAGAAAATAGATGGGGGATGGAGAGGTGGAAAGAAAGCAGCTTTTAATTTAAATGCATTCTACAAGCCGCCAGCAGGCTTGGTTTGGAGAAGTGATTCAAAGAGAGAAATCCCTTCTCCAAGTAGACCAATGGGGTGGTGGGGGTTTCGAGAACCACACAATATGTGTGAAAGAGCTACACGTGGCTCCTGAGCCACTGACCAACTCTGGTTTATATTGTCATTTGCCTTCAGTCGGGATAGCGCGGGAACCCCCCGTCTGCAGAATGTGATCAGTTCTGCTTGCCGCATGATGTGAGAGACCCAGCCTTTAAAGCTTTCAAGGGAGGACTGTGTGGCTCCCGCAAACAGCAGTCCAGAAGCAGCTCCTCACCACCTTGCACCTGTGTTTCTTGGTGGGTGGTCAGTGTAGAGGAATGCAGCTTGGGAAACGTGAGCAGGGGAAGAACTTCCTGCCGCTCTTTCCTCTGCCTCTTCAGCAGAGAACAAGAGAGACCTTGGCTTTGCGCTGAAAATCCTAACGAGAGGAGGCAACACCCAGAACTGAGAGGCTGCAGTCTTTTTCCGAAAGAGACCATGATTAACCTGCTGGAGCTGCTTTCGGGAAGACTGCTGGGTCACCAGGATGCGAGCAGGCAGGTCAAGAACGATGCTGCCATGAGCGTCCAGGTAGTCTTGCAAGGGTTGTGACATTATTTGGGAATGTCAGACATGCCACACCATATTAGTTTGCTGCTTCATCTCTGACTCTTTCAACCCACCTTTCTCCATGAAGAGCTTGAAGCAAAGAAATGAGAACTGTAGAGTGGGAGGTGGGGGGGGGGGAGCTAGGATAGCCTGGGATTATGAAGAGCGGGGTTGCAAAACTGGCGTCATCTGAGGATCAGCAAAGGACTAGACGTGGTGGCAGAACTACAACTACCCTTCCTGGCCAGAGAGGGCCGCATCCACCCGCACCATCCCTGTTGAGGAGCACAGCCTGTCTGGGCTTCGCTGGCTGTTGAGTCTGGCCTCTGTCCTGGGAAAAGGCCCTGGAGCATGTTTGCTGGTCACTTGTGGATTTTGGGGTTTTTTAAAAGTTGAGTTCTATTGGAAGGTTTTAGTTTTACAGAAAAGGAAGAAAAAGAGGCAGGCAGACTCATAAATGTGGCAGGATGGGGAGGGGCTGTGCCTCAGTGGTATTTGTTTATCATACAGCTGAGCCACACACAGGAAGTGCAGAATAATATAAAATATGTAATCAATTTGAGAGCCAGTTTAGTGAAGTGGTTAAGATAGGGGACTCTAATCTGGAGAACTGGGTCTTCTGCTCACCCTGTATTTAAAAATGCCTTGCAAATAGTTGTATGTTTTAAATAAATGCTTTGTTTGTGTAAAGCGATGTCCCTCTGTGCCACCTAGTTCCCCCAACCGCTTGGAGCGCTAGGAGTGGGTTGGGGAGCAGTGGCACAGCGGCTGGCTGCCAGCTCTCCAGGGGAGCCCCAAGCCTCCATGGGAAGCCCTGAGCAGGGGTCCTAGTGTGTCCGGAGGGAGGGGAGGAGGCCGTCCCGCCTAACCAGAGCCCAGACAGGTCAGCAAATACCCTGAGGTAGCAAAGTGAAACAGCCGTTCCGGTCGGCATACCGGGAAGGGCTGGGTGGGGCCAGGTTAGGGTTGCCAAGTCCAATTCAAGAAATATCTGGGGACTTTGGGGGTGGAGCCAAGAGACTTTGGGGGTGGAGCCAAGATCAAGGCTGTGACAAGCATAATTGAACTCCAAAGGGAGTTCTGGCCATCACATTTAAAGGGACGGCACACCTTTTCCATTCCTTCCTTTCATAGGAAATAATGAAGGATAGGGGCACCTTCTTTTGGGGCTCATAGAATTGGACCCCCTGGTCCAATCTTTTTGAAACTTGGGGGGTATTTTGGGGAGAGGCACTAGATGCTATACTGAAAATCTGGTGCCTCTACCCCAAAAAACAGCCCCCCCCAGAGCCCCAGATACCCGCGGATCAATTCTCCATGATTTTCTATGGGAATAAATCTCCATAGGGAATAATAGAGTTCCCAGCAGACATTTCCCTCCCCCTCCCCCCCCGCTTTCTGATGACCCTGAAGCGGGGGGAGGGCCTCCAAACTGGGCGATCCCCTGCCCCCACCTGGGGGGAGCAGACAGTCACAGAAAGGAAAGCTGCAAGCAGTGGAAGTGAAACACACACACACTTCTTGGAGGGTCCCTTTGAGAGCGGAGTCAAGAGCATGCCCTCGTGAGGCCTTCCCTACAACCCCTTTGCTTCCAGGTGGGCACCATCTCCAGACACAGGGCTGCCCCCTCACCCCTGGACACCCATGAGCAGCCACTGCCCTTCCCATGCAAGTTAAGCACCCCGCTGACTGACTGTTTGGCAGGCCCAGCTGCTTCTCACACGATTAGGATTGCCAATCCCCAGGCAGGGGCAGGAGATCCCCCCGGTTTGGAGGCCCTCCCCCTGCTTCAGGGTCATCAGAAAGGGGGTGGGGAATGTCTGATGACCACTCCATTATTCCCTATGGAGACCGCTTCCCATAGGGCATAATGGAAAATTGATCTACAGGTATCTGTGGCTGCTTTTTGAGGTAGAGGCACCAAATTTTCAGTATAGCATCTAGTGCCTCTCCCCAAAATACCCTCCAAGTTTCAAAAGGACTGGACCAGGGGGTCCAATTCTATGAGCCCCCAAAGAAGGTGCCCCTATCCTACATTATTTCCAGTGGAGGGAAAACATATAAAAGGTGTGCGGTCCCTTCAAATGCGATGGCCAGAACTCAATTGGAATTCAATTCTGCTTGTCACAGCCTTGCTCCTGGCTCCACCCCCAAAGTCCCCAGACATTTCTTGGACTTGGCAGCCCCACACAAGACTGGGAAAGTGTCCAAGAGCAGGTGCTGGCCTCCCGGGTGATTTAAAGGCCCTGCCAATCAACTGATCAACTGATTGGCAGGACCTTTCCTGGGCACAGCTGCTCCTGGGCACCCTCCTGTGCCATTCAAATTGTCTGGGAGGGAGGGGGCAGCCCGCAGGCTCCCAGGGGGCACCCAAGTCAGCGCTCTCCCCGTGCCGTGCCCTAGGCAACCGCCTAAGGTCACCTAATGGGCACACCGGCCCTGGCTGGAGACGCAGTGGCCGGGATCTCTGAGGGGTCCATCAACTGCGATGGGATCACAGCCTTTCCTACCCGAGACCTGAGCAAAGCAACGGATCTGTCAACTGCAAACCCACTTTTGATTTATTGACATACATTACAGAAATCTCACTGTCAACTCTTTGAGCTGAGGACCCAGGAGAAATGGCTGGGTATTGTGAGCTTTTGTATGTAAGTTGCCTCACGTGCTGGTAGAACTGCTGGTGGCTGCCCATCCCTCTCCTCCCGGAGGTGCCACGCCTCAGCCAGCCTCTCCCCTTCTTCCCAGAAGCCACCTCCCCTCATCCCGCTGCCTCTCGGGGCAAAGGCTGCTCCCCAATAACAACTTCCTGATGAGTCCAAAGAGCAGCCTTCCTCCTCCTACTCCAGTCGGGGCAAAGCTCCCTCTGTCCTGGGAAGGGCTGCCTCTCCTCAGCTTTGGGGTCTGCGTGCCGTGGGCCGGCCGGGCTGTATTTAAAAATGCCTGTATATAATAAATTTTAAATAAATATTTTGTCTGTTTAAAAAGGTAGCCCCTCTGTCCCACCCAGGTTCTCCAACCGCTTTAGAGCACGCTGCTGCAAGAGGGGTGTCCAGGGAAGGGGGAAGGCATGCAGTTGGCAAGGGTGCCAATCCTCCAGGGGTCTCCCAAAGAAGGACTGTGCTGGGCTGGCAGAGGACCTGGCCAGGCCTCAGAACTGGCAGGAAGGGGGATTGGGAGTCCTGTTCCTCTTGAGCAGGAGATGGCAGCGTGCCCTAGTGGTGGGAAGAAGATAAGCTCCCTTCAGGAGTTGGCAACTCAAAAGGGGAGCTGAAGGCAGAATCGGGGTGGTTCCGTCACACTCTTAAAGGTGCAACTTGACTCCTACTTTGTCTACTGCTTCAGATGAATACAGCTGCCCACTTGGATCTACCCCTGGGAGAGCATTATGCTCTAGGAATAATCTTTTGGTGATCCCCAGTGTGTGAGATCCAGCTGTACGCAACTAGGGCTGGGGCTTTTCGGCCCTGGCCCCTGCCTGAGAACATCTGTGCGCTATGAGAGTTGCCACCTTTCCTTAGGGCTTGTAAGGCAGAGATTTGGTTGAGGCACTCTCATAACACCCTCCCCCCTTTATTCTTCACATTCCCACCCAGGGGTTGGTGGGTATAGATTCCCCCCTCCACTGCCATCTGGATATTATTCTGATTTATTGTTAAGGTTTAATTATTTCAATCCTGTTTTCATTATCTACTGTATATATTTATGATGTAAGCCGCCTTGAGTCCTTTTTCTAGGGAAGGGTGGGCAACAAATTGAATTCAATAAATAAGACACCAGAAGTGGTGTCTGATTCCCTCCCCCCCCCCCCCCCAAGCTCCACCTTCCCCTGGCCTTGCTCTCACCATCTCCTGGAATTCCCCGACTCACACCAGGCTTCTCTCAATAAAGCCGGTTTGGGAAAGGCTGAAGAGGAGTCTTGGAGGTGCATGAAGGCAATGCAATGCTACGCGGCGGGAAGGAGGAGGGGGATGCTGAGATGTCGTCTAACCCCTGCAGGGAAAGTCTTGGTTTTTGTGTGCCTCCTTCCTAAGGGTTCCTTCCTTGCTCAGGAGATCCAGGGGCCACCACTGGGCAGGCACTGGGTGCTTGTAGCTACTGACTCTGAGCTGGCATGAAATCTGCCAAAGGACAAGCTCCATCTCCCACATGATCATTCCACAGGGGCTTGCAGCTGCAGGGCACCAGCTGAGTGTTCTGTGTGGGAAGACGCAACACAGAACTGCCAGAGGGCCCTGAATCAGATCAGACCATGGCATGGTGGAGTGGGGCGCTGCTCCTGCGATTTTTCCAATCTGAAATGACCTGAGGAAGTTACACAGCCTGTTTGAGTAAAAAATGATGCAAGGTGGGGGAAAGGGAGCCTGCCCACCCTCCATGATAAAAGGAAGTCCTTCTTCATCCAAAGGATGATTAACACATGAAATCAAATGCCACAGGAGGTGGTGGCGGCTATAGGCATCAACAGCTTCAAGAGAGGTATGGAAACGCATATGGAGCAGAGGTCCATCAGTGGCTATTAGCCACAGCGTATTGTTAGAACTCTCTGTCTGGGGCAGTGATGCTCTGTATTCTTGTGCTTTGGCGGTGGGGGGGGGCACAGTGGGAGGGCTTCTAGTGTCCTGGCCCAATGATGGACCTCCTGATGGCACCTGGGTTTTTCTGGCCACTGTGTGACACAGAGTGTTGGACTGGATGGGCCATTGGCCTGATCCAACATGGCTTCTCTTATGTTCTTATGTCTGGGGCAGTGATGGTCTGTATTCTTGGTGCTTGGGGGGGCACAGTGGGAGGGCTTCTAACATAAGAACGTAAGAGAAGCCATGTTGGATCAGGCCAATGGCCCATCCAGTCCAACACTCTGTGTCACACAGTGGCCAAAAAATTATATATATATAACACACACACATATATATATACACACTGTGGCTAATAGCCACTGATGGACCTCTGCTCCATATTTTTATCTAACCCCCTCTTGAAGCTGGCTATGCTTGTAGCTGCCACCACCTCCTGCGGCAGTGAATTCCACATGTTAATCACCCTTTGGGTGAATAAGTACTTCCTTTTATCCGTTTTAACCCGACTGCTCAGCAATTTCATGGAATGCCCACGAGTTCTTGTATTGTGAGAAAGGGAGAAAAGAACTTCTTTCTCTACTTTCTCCATCCCATGCATAATCTTGTACACCTCTATCATGTCACCCCACAGTTGACATTTCTCCAAGCTAAAGAGCCCCAAGCGTTTCAACCTTTCTTCATAGGGAAAGTGTTCCAACCCTTTAATCATTCTAGTTGCCCTTTTCTGGACTTTTTCCAATGCTATAATATCCTTTTTGAGGTGCGGTGACCAGAATTGTACACAGTATTCCAAATGAGATTGCACCATCGATTTATATAGGGGCATTATGATACTGGCTGATTTGTTTTCAATTCCCTTCCTAATAATTCCCAGCATGGTGTTGGCCTTTTTTATTGCAATCGCACAGTCTTGACATTTTCAGTGAGTTATCTACCACGACCCCAAGATCTCTCTCTTGGTCAGTCTCTGCCAGTTCACCCCCCATCAACTTGTAATTGTAGCTGGGATTTTTGGCCCCAATGTGCATTACTTTGCACTTGGCCACATTGAACCTCATCTGCCACGCTGACACCCACTCACCCAGCCTCAACATATCCCTTTGGAGTGCCTCACAATCCTCTCTGGTTCTCACCACCCTGAACAATTTAGTGTCATCAGCAGACTTGGCCACTTCACTGCTTACTCCCAACTCCAAATCATTAATGAACAAGTTAAAGAGCATGGGACCCAGTACTGAGCCCTGCGGCACCCCGCTACTTACTTTCCTCCACTGCAAAGACTGCCCATTTATACTCACTCTCTGCTTCCTATTAATTAGCCAGTTTTTGACGCACAAGGTCTAGTGCCCTGGCCCCACTGGTGGACCTCCTGAGGGCACCTGGTTTTTTTTGGCCTCTGTGTGACACAGAGTGTTGGACTGGATGGGCCACTGGCCTGATCCAACATGGCTTCTCTTATGTTCTTATGTTCATGCCCTGGTTCAGGTCTGAATGAGGCCCCTGCAGTAGTGCTGAATTCCCATAGGCAGGACTGGATCTGGGGTGTGTGTGTAGAGGGGGCGCTTGCCCTGGGGGGAGGGTACAGAGGGGACACTTGCCCTGGGTGCCAACGGAGGGGGGACACCATATTGGGTATGGAGTCCATTCTATTATATGGGCCCATGATAGAATGGGCCCATAAGGGGGTGTCATTTTTTAATTTTGCCTTCCCCCCAAATGTAGATCCAGTCCTACCCACTGGATCTCCCAGCAGGTGGCCTGCTGCATGTCAGCCTGGTTTTCAGCTAAGCATTAGGAGGAACTTCCTGCCAGTTGGAGTCTTTCCTCGGGAGGTGGTGGGCTCTCCTTCCTTGGAGGTTCTTAAGCAGAGGCTAGATGGCATCTGACAGCAATGAAGATCCTGTGAATTTAGGGTGAGGACTTCGCGAGTTTCCTGCATTGTGCAAGGGGTTGGACTAGAAGACCCCAGAGGTCCCTTCCAACTCTAGGATTCTATGAAATCCTCCTGGTGGTCATGTGGGAGATGTAGCTGCAAGGGTGGTTCAAAGATGAGTTAGTTGACTGGTGCTGTGATTCGTTTTGAAATGGCTTGGGGATGTCTCCACCCTGACAAACCAGCTGGAGGCGGTTATTCCTGGGACTTCCTGGTGACAAGGGAGAGAGAAGACATTGCTCATGTGCTCCCAGTGAAGCTGACCTGGCCGTCTTTCTTCCAGACCCCTAACAGCAAGTAAACCTCACTCATTTTCTAAACTGCCCAAGAAAAAGGTGGTGGTGACTGCTCATTCATGCTTTAATCTATTCTGCTTCTAATTTGTGTTCAGAGCTTCTTTTCCCTTGCTGTGTGGATGATTGATGCAGCTGTCTTAGTTTTAACTTGCTTGCTGTTATTGATAACTTGCCCCATTTTCACATGAGGAAAGTTGTTATTTCACTGTCTTCAAAACAAATCAGCTGAAGACAGAAGTCAGTGGCCTGCGCTTTCCTTCTCTGGCCCCTGATTCTTTGCTCTCTTGGCCTTTGACTGAGGAGGGAAGCACTGTGGCACCGTTGGGGTCTGCTTCACCACCCTGAGTCAAAGAGGAGAGGGGCTGCCTGCCCAGCCTGCGAACAGGCTCCCAAGTGCCAGATGCTGCCTTGCCTCCCAGGTGTCTAGTAGTGCCTTCTCTTGAATGTCTCCTCAGCCCTTTGGCACTGAGGAAGGAGATGCAGTACAGAATACAACCATCCCTTCTCCTGCTGTGGAGGGCCAGGATGCTGGAGAGATCTTGGGGCTGTAGCCTAAACACTCTCTGTCTCTGTCTCTCTCTGAGAGCCAGTTGGGTGTAGTGGTGAAGTGCGTGGACTCTTATCTGGGAGAACCGGGTTTGATTCCCCGCTCCTCCACTTGCAGCTGCTGGAATGGCCTTGGGTCAGCCAGAGCTCTCTTATCTGGGAGAACCGGGTTTGATTCCCCACTTCCTCCCCTTGCAGCTGCTGGAATGGCCTTGGGTCAGCCAGAGCTCTCTTATCTGGAAGAACCGGGTTTGATTCCCCCCTCCTCCACTTGCAGCTGCTGGAATGGCCTTGGGTCAGCCAAAGCTCTCTTATCTGGGAGAACCGGGTTTGATTCCCCACTTCCTCCCCTTGCAGCTGCTGGAATGGCCTTGGGTCAGCCAGAGCTCTCTTATCTGGGAGAACCGGATTTGATTCCCCACTTCCTCCCCTTGCAGCTGCTGGAATGGCCTTGGGTCAGCCAGAGCTCTCTTTTCTGGGAGAACCGGGTTTGATTCCCCACTTCCTCCCCTTGCAGCTGCTGGAACGGCCTTGGGTCAGCCAGAGCTCTCTTATCTGGGAGAACCGGGTTTGATTCCCCACTTCCTCCCTTTGCAGCTGCTGGAATGGCCTTGGGTCAGCCAGAGCTCTCTTATCTGGAAGAACTGGGTTTGATTCCCCCCTCCTCCACTTGTACCTGCTGGAATGGCCTTGGGTTAGCCATGGCTCTGGCAGAGGTTGTCCTAGAAAGGGCAGCTGCTGTGAGAGTCCTTTCAGCCCCACCCACCGCACAGGGAGTCTGTTGTGGGGGAGGAAGATAAAGGAGATTGTGAGCCGCTCTGAGATTGGAGTGGAGGATGGGATATAAATCCAATATCATCATCATCTCTCTCTGTCTCTTTCTGTCTCTCTCTCCATCTCTCTCTCTCTTTCTCTGTCTGTCTGCATCTCTGTCTGTATCTCTCTCTGTCTCTCTCTCTGCCTGCCTTCCCTTCCTCTGAGGGGCCAGGCTGGCAGTGTCTCTTCCTCCTCCGTGACCTTACAGTTGATTCCCTCCACCAAGTGCACCCCTCCTCATGCTAAGTTCGCACAGCATGGCCCTCCGGAGCAGAGTGCCATGGCAGGAATCGAAACCTTTGTAGGGAGGGGGGGCACTGATTGGGTGTGGGAGGGGGGCCGTGCCCAGCCCGGAGCAGGAGGGGATTGGTGGGGTGATAACACGGCTCCCAAACGGGTTTGTGCGCTGCCGCGCATGTGCTTTCTGCTTCCACTAGTGCCTATGGGGTACGCCAGCATTTTGTATGGTGCAAGTTTGTGCCTGGCGGGGGGGGGGGAGCTTCCCGCACTGAAAGCTCTCTGGGAGCTGACCAGCAGCGGCCACGCCCATGGGTTGGCCCCCTCCTATGCCGAAGTGTTGCCCTGCACCTCTGCTGCGCCTCAAGTGCGGTGCAGCGACGCTCTGCCATCAACCTGTGGCAACGGCACACTGTGGTGGCTGGAGAGTGGCGCACTCTCCATTTCCACCGGCGCGGAGGAGGATCTGCCGGCATAGGTCTCCATACCACTGGCGTAGCGGTAAGTCTGCTTCCACAGCACTTTCAGCCCCCCCCCCCCCCGGCTCTGGATTCTGCTGTAAAACCTCTGGATGTATCTTCAAAGAGCTTTCCTCACATCTAGTTTGGGCCATGACTTCCCTTTAGAATGATAAGGCCTAGGGCAAAAGGAAGGTAGAACAATATACTGATAGAAGGTAGAACATGATACTGATAATTGACTCTGGGTACAAAAGATGGATCGGTCTGCAAAACTATTGACTCTTTGTGAAAGGTGCATAGTTCTTTTTTTACAGATAATGCAGTTATCTCAGATACCCTTCTAGCAGATGTTACAGCTACCAAAAAAAGCTATCTTCCAGGATAAATATTTCAATTCCACCCTCTGTAATGGTTCAAAAGGAGTCTTGATTAAAGCCAGAAAAACCTTTGGAGAGACTCCAGGTCGGGTATCTGTGTCGAACTGGAGGAGCCAAATGAGTAAGGCCCTTCAGGTATCACTTAATATATTTATTGGACACTGTAAGCCTAAATGCCCTCAAAACAAGGTTGGGGAATTAGTTAGGTGGGCACCTGGCTCACTAGGAATCTTTTTACCAATGTATACAAGGTTCAACCAGCCAGAGAGTGATGCTCAATAAAGGATTCTAATTAATAAAAACCAATTGTGATTTATTGAGAAAAATACAGTCTTCCACACAAGATAAAAATACAATACAATCACACATTCACACAGTCCTAAGAAATACAGATAGATTGATAGGGGAACATATAAGGGTAGACACACAGGGTTATATTACCTCTCGTAGTCTTCGAGGAAGGCTCCGGTGGCGACAATAGAGGGAATGGGAAAGGACCCGAAACTGATCAGGAATCGGGGATGGATCTATGCAATGGAAGGTGGGTTGCTGACAGAAGCACACCTGTGGGTAGCTAGTCCACAGGTTATAAGGACTCACCTGAGCCCTCAGGGGATGGGAGGTATCAGGGAGGAGAAAGGGGAGGCTCTGCGATGACCATGAAGGCTGGACATTAGCAGAGCCAATGGCGAGTCCCTTGGTGACACCTAATTGGGTGTCTGCTTTTGACCAATGAACTTCGCCTTGGTCCTGTGTACCTGGAAATTTCCAGGCTGCAACAGGGCCTGAGGCGGCTCCAAGGTGTCAGACTGGGAAGAAGAATGGGAATGGCTAGATACTTAAGATTAAATGGGCTTATCTGGGAAGGTGACAATAGGGAATCAAATATTGACCTAGGTATCCCGGTGTAGACAAAAGACTTGGTTGGGACAGGAGATGTTCTTCCTCTTTTCCCATCTTCTTCTGGGCAGGGTCCTTTGTCTAGGGTACTGCCAGACAATCAGGAACAACATTTGAGCTGTTAATCCATTCATGGGGCAGCCTGGTTGCTTGCGGGCTAAAGGTGACACAAGGTGTGTACGTGAGCTTCCTACTATGAGGGAATGAAGTCCAGCCTGGCGGGAAGATGGCTACGAATGGTGTTAGCGTTACAAGGTGGATTCCATGTTCGGCGCTTCATAACCGGTCACCTGGATAGCTCCGTGGCGGCGCAGCTTCTTCCGCTCCATGGCTGGCCCGTGCAAAGACGGGGAAATGTCCGTGTATGTTAGCAAGCACTCTGTGCTTAGGTAGAGTGCCTGCCTATCTTGTGGCTGCTTGTACACACATAAGTCTTTTTAGGTTCCTGGATAGCTTAGCCCACACTCTCTGGCCAGACATGTGCGAGCTCACTTCTCCAGGCGCCCTGGCAACCATGCTGGTGACTACGATGTTTGGAAAAGGGGGCTTTTCCTCACAACACTACCTGGGAGAGTCCCCTACCCCCTAAAGTTGCAGCAATAGCTGCCACCTAATGTTTTAGGGCATTTGGTCTTAGACCCTTCTTCCATCCAGAATGAGAAAGGCAAGAATGTCCTGATAACTGGGTTTCAACAGATTCACCTGGCGGTCTGTAGCCCAAGATGCAAATGAAGTCCATGCATAATTATGCACATGTCTGCCAGGTGCTGTGCCTGGACCATGACCTTCACAATGTCCCCAGATAACCCAGATTGTACAAAGTCTGACCGCTCGATCTCCATTACATCAGTTGGAGCCATCGAACATCTGGGTGAAAGACTGGACCTTGACTAAGTCCTTGCGTGCAAGGAAGTTTGATTGAAGAAGTGGAAATAGTGGGCACCCTGGGCAGTAGTGACCATGTGATTTTGGAATTTGCAGTTTTAGTGAAGAGAAAAGATATACGTGGTCAGACGTACAAGTTGGACTTCAGAAAGGCAAACGTCAACAAACTTAGAACTATGTTGGGTAAAATCCCTTGGTCAGAAGTACTTAGGAACAGGCCTTGGATTCAGCAGGAGTTCACAGGAGCACAGCTCCTGAACCTTTCAGAGGGTTCTCTCTCCTCCCCATCTTGTCCATTGAATAGTAGGTGCAGCTGCATAACAATCCCTGGATGAGCTCCACTACCTATTTTTCTGCAAAGTGACCCCTGCTTAGGAAGAAGGGGGTTCAGGAGGGGTGGGCGCTTCTTAAAAGCGAAATACTGAAAGCGTAATCACAGACGATTCCTATGAGAAGAAAAAATGGAAGAAGCCTAAAGAAGCTGAGTTGGCTCCATAAACAGCTCTCTAAAGACTTGAGAAATAAAAAAGACTCCTTTCAGAATTGGAAGGAGGGTCTTATCACCAAGGATGAATATAACAAACATATAAACACCATTATCAATGATTTGGATGAAGGAATAGAGGGAATGCTTATTAAGTTTGCAGATGATACTAAATTGGGAGGGGTTGCAAATACAGTAGATACAGGATGACCTTGATAGGCTGGAAAACTGGGTGAAAGCCAATAAAATGAATTTTGACAGGGATAAATGTAAAGTTCTGCATTTAGGTAAGAAAAATCCAATGCATGGTTATAGACTGGGGGAGACTTGTCTTAGCAGTAGTATGTGCGAAAGGGATCTAGGGGTCTTAGTGGACCATACGCTGAACACGAGTCAACAGTGTGATGCAATTTTGGGCTGTATTGACAGAAGTCTAATGTCCAGATCATCTGAAGTGATGGTATCACTTTACTCTGCTCTGGTCAGACCTCACCTGGAGTCTTGTGTTCAGTTTTGGGCACCACATTTCAAGAAGGATCTAGACAAGCTGGAACAGGTCCAGAGGAGGGCGACGAAGATGGTGAGGGGTCTGGAGACCAATTCCTATGAGGAAAGGTTGAAGGAGCTGGGGATGTTTAGCCTGGGGAGGAGGTGGCTGAGAGGTGATAGGATCACTATCTTCAAGTACTTGAAGGGCTGTCATCTAGAGCAGAGTTTCCCAAACTTTTCTTTCCTATGGCCTGGTTATTTTTACACTTCTCCTTCATGGCCCACTAAAATTTGGGGGTGGAGCCAAGAGACTTTGGGGGTGCAGCCAGAAGACAGGAATTATGTCATTTCCTGCAGTGTCAAGGGCCAAGTGATGTCACTTCCTTGGCACACTGAACCAAAACTCCACCTTTTCCTGTGATGTCACTTCCAGGGCACTACCCAAAACCTGCCTCTTCTTCTGAAGTAACTTCATTTTCAGAAAAACCTGAAACTCACGCTGAGCCAAAATGGGGGTGGATAATGGGCAGTCCTCTCTTTCCACTCCCACACCTGCATGCACCTATCTATTTGTGTGTTCTTCTTCAGCTTGCAAGCACTCCTAATGCCCGTGTTCAATTGCCTACACCACCTACACCCCCTTCCTCAAGAGCACTGGCCAGTGTTTGCAGTTGGGAGTGCTGTTGCCATTGCCATCAGGAATGACAGCACTGTGTATCACCCACACTGGCCCTGGCAGCTGCTCTACCTCAAAATATGCTGAAACGTTTAGTAGGCCATTCCTTCAGCTGCTACTACTGGAACCCTGACTCAAGCTATAAACAAGCTTGCTTGGTTTCAAGAAAAGCTTTCGACAGCTATTTTTCATACTTTTCTTTGGCTGAAACACTGGGGAATTGCTGTGAAAGGTAGCAGAAAATTGTACTGCAATTAATGATACAAGCTTTTCTGCAGTTATCCCCAAAAGGATATTTAAGAGGGGCTTGCAGCTTTTTACTGGCTGTGTTTCCCATGCCTTTAAAAGCAACCAGTTGTGCAGATATTTATGAACTTCTTTCATCCTTTTTAATATCATTCATCGCAGCTAGGTGCTTCTCAACTACCACTCCATGTCAATCAGCAGCCTAGGCACTGCACCTCACCTACTATCATCTCTAGATGAGTCTGTACTCTTCTTGAAGGAAAAAAACCTGAGGCAAAATAGGCATTAAGCCTTTCTGCTTTCTCTCTGTCCTCTGTCTGAGTTTCTCAATTTCATCCAGCAGTGGGCCCAATGCCTCATCTATCTTGTGTTTGTTCCTCATATATCTGAAGAAGATTTTCTTTTTGCAGTGAGCCTCCCTGTCCAGCTTTAGCTCACTGTGAGTTTGGCCACTCTGGTGGCTACCCTACAGTGCCTAGCAGCCCACAGGTACTCTTCTTTAGAGGTATGTCTACAGAATAAGCGTAGACAGCTTCAAAAGGGGATTGGATAAGCATATGGAGCAGAGGTCCATCAGTGGCTATTGGCCACAGCTTATTGTTGGGACTCTGTCTGGGGCAGTGGTGCTCTGTATTCTTGGTGCTTGGGGGGGCACAGTGGGAGGGCTTCTAGTGTCTGGCCCCACTGGTGGACCTCCTGATTGCACCTGGGATTTTTGGCCACTGTGTGACACAGTGTTGGACTGGATGGGCCATTGGCGTGATCCAACATGGCTTCTCTTATGCTCTTATGTGACACAGAGTGTTGGACTGGATGGGCCATTGGCCTGATCCAACATGGCTCCTCTTATGTTCTTATGTGACACAGAGTGTTGGACTGGATGGGCCATTGGCCTGATCCCACATGGCTTCTCTTATATTCTTATGTGACACAGAGTGTTGGACTGGATGAGCCATTGGCCTGATGCAACATGGCTCCTCTTATATTCTTATGTGACACAGAGTGTTGGACTGGATGGGCCATTGGCGTGATCCAACATGGCTTCTCTTATGTTCTTATGTGACACAGAGTGTTGGACTGGATGAGCCATTGGCCTGATCCAACATGGCTCCTCTTATGTTCTTATGTGACACAGAGTGTTGGACTGGATGGGCCATTAGCCTGATCCAACATGGCTTCTCTTATATTCTTATGTGACACAGAGTGTTGGACTGGATGGGCCACTGGCCTGATCCAACATGGCTCCTCTTATGTTCTTATGTGACACAGAGTGTTGGACTGGATGGGCCATTGGCCTGATCCAACATGGCTTCTCTTATATTCTTATGTGACACAGAGTGTTGGACTGGATGAGCCATTGGCCTGATCCAACATGGCTTCTCTTATATTCATATGTGATACAGAGTGTTGGACTGGATGGGCCATTGGCCTGATCCAACATGGCTTCTCTTATATTCTTATGTGACACAGAGTGTTGGACTGGATGGGCCATTGGCCTGATCCAACATGTCTTTTTTATGTTCTTATGTCCCTAAATCTCCTTCCATGTTTCGTTCTTGTTGGATTAGCGATGGCTTGAGCTTGCAAGAGCTCTTGTTTCAGAGGAGCCCACCCTTCACTTGCTCCTTTCCCTTCCAGTAGTCTCCTTCGGAGGAGCCCTGCAGGAAGCAAGAGGATACCAGCAAGGATGTTCTGGGGCCTCGGACCAGCTGCTCTCTTGAGTCTTGGGCTGATGTTCATACTGGGGGTGAGTATTTCCATTCGGGTGCATGACTGGGGTTTGTGTGCCATGGTGGATCTGTGCCCTGTCCGGAGCTGGGCCTGCTGAGCTGCCGGGAGCTGGTTCTTCTGCCTGCCTTGGGAAGCTCCTGGGCTGCTTGTCTTCAGGCATGATCTAGAAATGTGGCTGGGGGGGGGGGCTGTCTTGGCCTCAGGGTGTCACAGGATTGAACCACTGGGAGGGGGGGTACCTGGGTTCATGGTCTTGAGCATTTTCCCTCAGAGGCAACAGTACCTCTTCATGCAGTTGCTCCTTTAGGCTTCTTAGGATGCTGCTCCTTCTCCGGAGAGGAGAGGCCCAGGGAGGGGATGTAGAAACAACAACAACAAAAAGGTCAGGTGTGTGGGCAGCAGGAAGTGGGCACTGAGAATCAGGCCAGAAAAAAACTGACAAGGGAGAGGTGTTAAAATCCTGCTCTCAGCTTCTATGTACATTGGGAGAGATTGTAATAGGCAAAGAACTTTCCCTCCATCCCTACCTAAACTGGAAACTGCATGCTGAAGTAGCCTGGATTTCCTTTTCTTTCCTTCTCAGACACACATTTCTTTTCAAAACATAGATCCGGCCTTTCTCCTGGTCAGTCTTAACACGAATGGCACTTAACAACAACAGGGCAAAAATTAAAACAGCAAATTGGCTGAAAATATAAAAAGTAATAAGTAGAGATATTTTTTTAAAAAAATCTCTACCTGCTTCCAAAATACCAACATCAATTGAGAAGGCCCTCTCCCCCCAGGGCCACAGCACCCAAAGGGGGATTGGATTCTCAGGGGCTTTTGCCTGCTTCATCTTACATAATACACATTTCTCTGATTAACTGCTTTTTGCATAATTGTGCCTTGTGTCTGTTTGGATTTTAATTTTCAAGGGTTCCAGGGCTTTTAGCTCTTGGGATTGGAAGTAAAGGAAAGGAAAGGTCCCCTGTGCAAGCACCAGTCGTTTCCGACTCTGGGGTGACGTTGCTTTCACAATGTTTTCATGGCAGACTTTTTAACGGGGTGGTTTGCCATTGCCTTCCCCAGTCATCTACGCTTTCCCCCCAGCAAGCTGGGCACTCATTTTACCGACCTCGGAAGGATAGAAGGCTGAGTCAACCTTGGGCCGGCTACCTGAACCAGCTTCTGCTGGGATAGAACTCAGGTCGTGAGCAGAGAGTTCAGACCACAGTACTGCAGTACTGCTGCTTTACCACTCTGCGCCACGGGGCCGCTTCATTGGGATGGAAAGTGCTGTCCAATCCCAGAGGACATAAGGTGGCCTCAGTGGGGTTTTCGTGGTTTGCTGTTGCCTGCCTCCATGCCATGACCCTGGTGATCTTCAGAGGCCTCCTGTCCAAACACTTGCCAGGGGCAACCCCGCTTAGCTTCCAAGATGTGATGAAACTGGACTAGCTGGGGCCAGGGCTGGTAGGTGGCTGCCTAGGGTGTGTTGGTGCCATAGAGGTGGGCAGTGAGCGCACCCTCCCTCTCCCCACGTGTGCTTTGCCACCCCTGCTACCCCTTCCCTGCCTGCCACCACACTTGCCCTTGCCTTATTATTAATGGAACACTCCCCCCTCCGCTTTGTCCTGATCTTGCTGGAGGAGGCCAGAGCACAGAGCTGCCGCCACTAGGAGCCATAGGAGCATCTAATAGTTTTGGAGAGTTCTTTCTCCTTCCTCCCCAAGAGTGCAAGGCAGAGAAGCTTCTGGGCCTGGCTCCCTATGCACCCCAGAGAACAAACTTTCTTTCCTGGGAGCAAGACCCATTGAATGGGCAGCAGTGGGTGGAGTGGAGTGGAGTGGAGTGGAGGAAGCTTGCAGGGAAGGGAGGCAGCAGACAGACTCATTGTGCAGCCCCCCACCGCAAGTGTGGTGCAGGTTCCCACCCACCTCCCCTTGGAGACCAAGTTGGCCCTGGAGAATTGAGCCCCTGCTGGGGAGGAGATTGATCCACTCTTGCTCTGGGGCACTGCCTGGGATCCTGACCTCCCATTTCTCAGCCGCCCCACCCCAGGAAAGGCATCCCAACCCTCCCCCGCAATGACAGCAGCTGGGCTGAAGTCCAGTCCAGCCCACCCCTTGCCCAGTCCTCTCCCACGTCAGAGGGAGCTGGGCAGGGGCTGCGTCCTCCTTTCTTTGCTCCAAGCAAGAACGATGTGGAATATCAGGGTCGGCATGAGCAGGGATGGGAAGAGGTGCCTGCCCCCCTCTCCTGTGGTGAAGTGCCCCCCAAGGCACCTGCCTTCCTTACCTGCTCTCACACACCGGCCCTGCTGGCAACACTCCAAGGGCAGGTAAGGCCTCTTCTTTCCTCTGCCTACAGCTCCAGAAGGGCTAAAGCAGCTGAGAGGCCAAACAAGGACTGGGAGGGGGGGGGGAGTTTGCTTCTGAATGGGGGTGGGCTTCGAGGATGTAATAGTAGACAAAAGCCTTGCAGTGGCTGCAGCTGGATCGTGGGAAGGTTAGGGTTAGTGTTTTCAGTTTTGGAAGACAGAAATCCTTCTATCATGTGGCTGGGAAAGGGTTAAAGAGTTTCAAAACATTATTTTTTGCACATGACTGGGGAGGGGGGAGGAGCTCCAGAGCTTTGCCTGTGATCCCACCCCCCTCACAATCGCTCAGCCACCCTGTGGGAAAAAAGGTGTTCCAAGCCCTCCCCTGCAGTAAATGTGGGGGAACAAGACTGATGCTTATAACTGACACCAACCCTGTGGGGTAGGACAGGCTGAGATAGAGCAGCTGGTCCAAATTCACTCAGGCAGCTCTATGGCTGAGCAGTGATTTGGAATCTACCCTACAGCAGTCAAAATATCTAAGCACTACACCCCATTGTTACCATTTCAGGAAGACTAAAATTAAGGAAAGAGATGAAAAATGGGTGATTACATTGGGGAAATGACAGCTTTATATCCTGACAAGCATTTAAAAGAAACACAATCACAGCAATAATTCAGAACGTCTGCAGCCACAGTGATGGGGTGTGTGTGTGTATGTGTGTGTATGCACGTGCACACAAGTGGGTAGCCTCACCTAGGGTACCAAAAGCCTGACCTTGGCTGGGGCTTTACTGATGCTTTTAAAATTTGTCTCCTGCATGGTCTCAGATTTTGTTTTAGGTGATTGTCCAGATTCTTAACCTTGCCTATTAATTTTCTTCTCTTTTTCGTTTTCTTTTCTAGTTGCTGACCCCCCCGCCCCCCCAAAAAAATCCCTTCCTGATGCATTTTGCAAAAAGGGGGAGCTCCAGTCTAGTGGAAAAGGAAGTTTTCAGCTTTTAGGAGGCTTTCAATATCTGTGGATTATTGATACAGAGAGAGAGAGTCTGTTTCTTGCTCTTCGGCCATGCAGCTTCCCCGTTTACTTTGCACCCACTGAATTCTGTACAATTGGAATAATATTTGGAGAGGTCATGGTTTGGGGGAGGTTCAGTGTGTGTGTGTGGTTTGATTCGGGAGCTTTTTCCTGGCAATTGTACTGCCTACAGCCTGAAAATGCTGATTCTCCCTGCAAAAGTAAAACCTTTGCTGGTGAAGTTGCAATGGCACAGAGGCAGTGTGTTGCTTTCACTTTGGTATCTGCAATATTTCTTTTTGAGAGGTGAGAACAAGCTGGAAGAAGGAGGGAGTCAGAAGGCTACAACTTTGGAGGAGAAGGTGGTAACTATAGAGAGGTGCTGTTGGTAGAGAAGACAAATATTTATTATTGGGAGCTACACGTCAACAGTAGTTCCCCCCCCCCCAATCCTCCCTCCCACATACCTCAATGTAGAGGTGTTCTCTTGCTCAATATCTATAGGTTTCTTAATGTATGGCTTTGCTTCTTTTCTAGAAATGAGGGCAGGGAGAGGCTAAATAAACAAGCCATTCTTCCACAGTTGATGCTCATATGTGAAAAATGGAAAATTAATTCTTAAATGGACATACATTAAGAAAGTCTTGTTTTGCGCCCCCCCCAGATGGTGTCTCAGTTCCCGTCCATTCAGCAGTCCAGCAGCAGGGTGCCTCCTCCACTCCCCAGGGGCATCAGGCCCAGTCAGGCTCTTTCTCCAGAGGCTGAGGAACTGCAGAGACTCCTTCCACTACTGGAGTGGCCAGCTCCACCCTGGAATGCAGGGGCCTTCGATTCCTCCACCAGCCCAAAGAAGAGCCACTACCAGCTTTGGCACCCCCAGCACAATTACACAATGGGCAACACCTTGCTGGTGGTGTTGGAAGCCCGGGACCACTGTGGGCAGCCCAAGCCCTATGGGGGGGACTTTTTCCAGGCCAAGGTGCACTCCCCAGAGCTGAAGGCGAGTGTGGCTGGGACTGTGGAGGACCACCGAAATGGCACCTACACACTAGCTTTCCCACTTCTGTGGGTGGGTGCTGTGCAAGTGTCTGTGAGCCTCATCCACTCCAGCGAGGCTGTGGCCCTCCTCCGCCATGTCCGCCACTCCCAGCCCTCCACGGTTGCCTTCTGGGGCTACTACGTGAAGCCAGGACAGCTGAGTCCAGAAGAGAGGACTGAGTGCAACGTGCACCCACTCCCGGGCCCGACTTGCCAGTATGCTGATGCCGGCACAGGGGAGCGCTGGTTTTGTGCCCAGCCACAACACCTCCCTTGCAGTGCCCTGGTGTATCACTCTGCCGGGCTCTACAAAGATGCAGTCAGCAAAACCGAAAGTGCCTTCCTTGGTAGGTGCGTACAGGAGACTCGAGAAGGTGAGGGGAGTGTGGAGGTTGGCAAGAAGGGGTCACTGAGCACTTGCAGACTCTACAGGGGTCCTGGGGAGGTTCTGAAACCACCCTGTCCTTCTCCTCCCCTGGAACTCATGTCTCTTGCACATGTACTATGGTCGAGAGTGTTCTTCAAAAGCAGGAAAGTGTGGAGACTGTCCCTCTGCCCCTAGCTGCTGCTTGTGGCTGGCCCCAGAGCAAAGCATTCTGACCTCAAGAGGTCTTCATGGAGGTGTAAGAAGGGAAATCCTTTTGCTCTGGGTGGTCAGTGATCCAAGGGAAGCATGCAACTGGGCTAGCGGATGAGTGGGAAGCATCTCTTCCATGTTCCACCTTTCCTCCAAGAAGCAGCCTGGGGTGGGTGTGCAGTGCGACAATTCCAGTGCCTCTGCACAGTGAACCTGCCACATAGGTTAGCCCCCTCCAGGCTGTGGTTGGCCATTGAGGCAGGATGCTGGACTACATGGGCCAGATGTAGTCTGATCCAGCAGGGTTCTTCTTGCGTTCTTACCCCACTGGCCTGTCAATGGTGATAACACCCCCCCCCCTTCCTTGGCTTAAGTGAATCAATACAGAGTATCACTGAAGAGGCTGTCTGTGGAAGGCAAGTGAGCATCACAAGATGGCTGATTCTTGGCACCCAAAGTGCTCCATGGGCAATAGCTTGATTTTCTGGGAGTCTCCAAAGGAGCCACCAGTAGGTCTCCTGACTTCCCCACCCTGCTCTCCACTAGGGGCAGGGAATCCCCTCGTTTGGAGACCCTCCCCTCACTTCAGAGCCATCAGAAAGCACAGTGGGGGGGAGGAAATGTCTGCTGGGCACTGCATTATTCCCTATGAAAACTTATTCCCTTAGGATATAATGGAAAATTGGTCTAGGTATCTGGGGCTCTTGGGGGGGGCTGTTATTTGAGGTAGAGGCATCAAATTTTCAGCATATTATCTGGTGTCTCTCCTCAAATTACACGCCAGGTTTCAGAAAGATTGGACTGGGGGGTCCAATTCTATGAGTCCCAAAAGAGGGTGCCCCTATTTTTTAATATTCCAAATGGAGCAAAGGCATTTGAAATAAGCGTGGTCCCTTTAAATGTGATGGCCAGAACTCCCTTTGAAGTTCAATTGTGCTTCCCAAACCCTTGATCTTGGCTCCACCCCCAAAGTCCCCAGATATTTCTTGAGTCAGACTTGGCAACCCTACTCTCCACACAGGGCTGTGACAGACCAGACTGTGCCAGGGAATGTGCCCACAATCCAGGTGCTGCCTGGACCCCAGGTGACGGGTGAGTCGGAACGGTGGCCGTTGGAAGGGGAGGAGGGATTCCCGGGGAGGGCAGTGGTGGAGAGTGAGTGTCTCTTCTGTGTCTCCTGCAGCCAGCTCCCCCCCTCGCCTCTGTCGCCCAGGTCTTGCCCCAGCCCACCCACCAGGCTTCTACTACAGAGATGTGTGGGTGTCTCTGGAATGCTCCAGCCGGACCTTCCCCACGCCGGACCTGGTCCTGGGTTGCCTGAGAGGCAAGGTAGTCCACATGATGGGAGACTCCACCCTGCGCCAGTGGTGGGAATTCTTGGTGGCGTTCATCCCTTGTAAGTCCCCAGAAGAGACATGGACAGGTGTCCTTTTTGTGCAGACAGGGAGACCACAGTGGCCAGTGGGTTGAGGAATTCATGGAGATTTTGGGGTGGAGCCTGGGTAGGACAGGAAGCCCAGCAGGGTCCAATGCCACAGAGTCCCCCCTCCAAAGCACCCATTTCTCTCCAGGGGAGCTGATCTCAGTTGTCAGGAGGTCACTCGTAATGCATGGAGATCTCCAGACCCCACTGGAGATTGGCAGCCCTAGGCAGGGATGGATTTTGTGGCGGGGTGGATGAGCTGTGGACACGACGCGTGTGGAAGGCTGGAGACTATGGTCATGTCAGCTGTCTGGGGTGAAAACACACAAAGGCAGTGCCATCAGAAAGCACGGTGTGGGGGAGGAAATGTCTGCTGGGCACTCCATTATTCCCTAAGCCCGAATAGCCAGAGGGAGCAAAGGAGCGGATCCTGGGGCCTAGGGGCTTGTCATAGCTGGCCAGTGTGCTGACCATGTGCTGGGCGGGCCATGTTGGGCTCACTGAGCTTTTCTGCCTCTTTCTCTCTACAGCCCTCAAGCAAATAGACTACCACGCGACCTATCAGTCAGGCCCTTTGTTGGCTGTGGAGCCTGAAGCGGGGCTGGTGTTGTGGTGGCGGGCGCATGGCGTTCCACTGCGCACGCAGAAGACCAAGATGGCCGACCTGCACTATGTGGCCAATGAACTGAATGCTCTTGGTGGGGGCCCCGATGTGGTGGTGGTCTTCACCATCTGTGCCCACTTCACCACTTTCCCCCTGGAGCTGTATGTCCGCCGGCTACACCAGGTTCGAGAGGCTGTGACCCAGCTGCTGGCCCGTAGTCCGTCCACCACCATTGTGATCAAGACCGCCAACACGGGCTATTTGTCTGTCTATGGCAGTGACTGGCTCTCCATGCAGCTGGACAGCATCCTCCGTGCCATGTTTGCTGGCTTGCCAGTGGCCGTGGTTGACGCCTGGGCTATGACTGCCTGCCACTACCTCCCCAGGAACATCCACCCCGGCAAGGTCATTGTACGCAATGAGGTGGACTCCTTCCTCTCCTTTGTCTGCCCAAAAGCCTGATGTGGGAAGGGGGCCTGGGATGGGGCAGAAGATGACTTTGGAAGCAGGATGGCCACGTAATCAACTTCTGGAGAACCCATCCCTCCCCCCACTTGCAGCTGTCAGTTGGTGTGGAACAACCTTCTTCCCTGCTGTGAAAACCCAGCAGGGGCCTGTCTCAGGCAGCCAGCCAGGGATCTTTAGGGTAAGGGGCTCCAGCATACATGACAGGGGACATAAGAAAACAGTGTAGGCTGATACACTTAACATGGCTTTGAATAGGATTCAAGTCTAGATCCCAGACTGTAGGACAACACTGAGACAGGCCTTCTAGAAACTCTCTGGGGGGCAAATGATGCCTTCCTTGTGAAAAAGGCTGCAAAAGCTCTCTCTCTCTCTCTGTATCTTGAACTGCACACTTACAGGTAATGGCGAATGTTGCAGCATTGGGTCACATTTTAGTGAAATGGATAAAACCAACTGTTGCTATGAGAACTGGGAATGGGACCTCCTGGATTAGTGTTTTGCAGCAGTGCCTTGTGGTCAGCCATGGGGCTGTGAGGCTGGAGCATTCCCAGAGCAGGAGAATGCCCAGAGGTCCCACAGAGGCCTCGAGGCTCCACCCCACCCCAGCCTCACCATGATCCTCTTGGAGGTGCACAGAGCTTGAGGGGATACCATGGCTGGCCACACAGTGTGAAGTGAGGATCCTTCATCCCCTGCATGGATTCTGCCTGCTCACAATCCTGGACAATGAGGAGGGTGAAGAGTTCTGTGGGTAAAATCCCTCCCTCTTTCACACACACATTAGGGAATTTTGGAGTATAGAAACCTTTCCCAGGGTTCCCATTCCCCCCGGGTTCAGTAAGAGGGGTCACACAGGCCTCATTTTGGGCAGGAGCTTACAGGAGCAGAGCCTCTAAACTATTGTGCTCTTTCTTTCTTATCCCCAACCCCACCCCCTTGCTTTTGGGCTCCATTGTTCAACCCCCCTGTGATAACTTTTAAGATCTGACAAACTCTCTAATATTTCCCCCCACAAAAAATGGGGAAATAACCAAAGCATATAAAGCAGATGGAAATCATCATGGCACTGTGGCCACAGCAGAGAAAGTAGTTTTAAAAGTATGATGGGAGTAAAGTTTTATTATGACAATTATAGTTCAAGAAGCATTTTAAGGTAGATGCTGAGCTGATATAATTTAGTACACCTTCCGGTGATGTCAGGAGTGTGTGGCATATGCAAATGAGTTGTGCTAATGAACTCTGGCACCTCTACAAAATGACCCCTGCATACACATATACAATATTTAGTCTTCTGGCGAACCAGAACTTTTTTGACTAATTTAACAACACCTAAATGTGTATGTTATGCCATTAAAGGTCTGGATGGATGGATTTAACAACATAAAATGCATCACTTTAAATTTAAGATCTAGTTATACATTTTGGCATATGTAAGGGATTTAAGAATCTAACAGCATAATCCTAATTGCGGGTGGTGGTGGTCCTGAAAGTCCTTTGGAAATGAACTAAGCTGCGTGCCCACGGAAGTCAGAGTTATGCCAGTCTAAATCTATTTACATAGGACTGGAGGGGACTTATGTTGGCACATGAGCACTGTGCCCAAGCAGCAGCATAAGTGGCGGAGAAGCCCATGCTGGCGTGGGAGTGGGTGGAGTCATGGACATGCGCTGACTTAGTTCCCTAAGAACTTTAGACCCTGACATGCCCCCCTGAGAGGGGCAAATTTATGCCTAGCAAAATGCTGGCACATCCCATAGGCACGGGTTGATCCAGAAAACACATTTCCCCCCACCACTGCATGAGCTCGCAAACTTCTTGGGGAGCCACGTAATTGCTTCACCAATCCCCTTGTGCCCTGGGCTTGGCAAGCCCCCCTCCCAGACACCCAGTCACCACTCCCCACCCCCGCCTTGGCCTCGCACGATTCCTTAGGTAGGGTGCGTGGCATGGAACTCTGTCTCAGAGCTCCCTGTCATGTGGACTTAGAGTGAGGGGCAAGACACTGGTGGCGGGCACTGCATAGCGAGGGCACTTAGACTTGCAATGAGGAGAGCAAAGTCTCTACACTGGCTAACCTCTCCCATTTCCAAGTCCCAACAGGTAACAGACCTCTGGAGGCTCACCACCCTGTTGTCCACAGGAGACATCAACAGAAAGATTTGGCCCTGTTGGGGGGGGGCTGAAAAAGTCAAGCCAAAGCCTTTCGTGATGGAGTAGTCATCGAGCACATAGCGGTATCATCCTCCAGAACCCTTGTTGAGTCTGCACTTCTGCTACGGGGTCTCCTCTTTGTTGAGGGGTCTAGAGGGGGCACCTGTACCTCCTGTCCCATTCCCTCTGTTTGCAACTGGTGTAATTTGTTAACATAGGCATTAACTAGGCGTTCCTCTCTCTGATAGATCTTTAACAGAATGTCCCTCTGCTTTGCCAATTTAGGGAGTTTCATAGGGTCATTGCAACCCGTTAACTTAACATCTATCTCCTGAATAGCAGTGTGAATATCCAGTGCCCTGCAGTTCCCTTTATGTATTTCTTCTGCATATTTCTGGACTTGATCTCTGAATTCCAAAGGCACGCTAACAACTGAAGTCACTAAAGTTTTCTGGGCCTTTGACGTAGGAAAGGTACTCTTCTCCTTTTCCCTAATTTCTCTAGGGGATTTAGATAACCCCATGTCTTCTTCCAGAAAGGAATCATAAGATTTCCAATTCCCTTCTGAACTATTTGCCCTGCAAGGGCTCTGGTCTGCCCCCTTCCAAAGCTGCTTTGAGGCCCTAGTGGGGGCTTGCCTTGAGGAAGCACAACGGCCCTTGTGGCCTTGAGGTAAGCCTCCTTGCATTTCTCTCTCTTCACTAGGTGTGCCAGTAGCACGTGCAATAGGCTTTACAAAGGTATGTTGTTCTAATATGTCTCCCCCAGACTCTCTTCGGGGCTGCACTGAAAAATTAGTACAATTAGTCAAGTCCTTTAAGTCTAGACTGCCTCCCGGTGGTCCTGGGGAATCATTACAGGCCCCAACGGAGGCTTTGCTAAAGGCAGTAATGTGTCCTACCTGCGGTGTCCGTTGTGAATCAACCTGGGGTGCAGTACCTTCTCGTGATGGTATGAGGCCATCCGGGGCCTCCTCACCTTTGATAAATGTCCCCTGGTCCCATCCATCCAAGCCTGGATGGGATGAAAGCGGTTGTTGACAAGTGGAGCTTTTCTCCATAGAGGACAATGGAGTCCTCTAAGCTGCACCTTGCCAAAGGCTGAGCACATCTTACAGAGGTCTGAGAGGAGCAGAGCAGCTCTGATAGCTGAGACAGCTGGAGAAATTGCTGAGAATTTCTGAGTTTTGAAGGACTTCATTCTAAGGTTTGTGGGGCTGCCTAAAATTCTAAGGTGTGATAGCTGGGGAACTGCTCTTTGTTTGGTTGACTGCTCTTTGTTTGGTTGACTGGCCTAAGGGTGAAAGAGATTGAGAGTGATTGCTACTGATTGTTGAGGAGTGCCTCTGCTCTACCTCTTTGCATTTTAAGCTGCGCCTTGCCAAAGGGCAAGGGCTCTTGGCCTGTGGCTCTTCACCTAGGGGCTCTCTAAGGACCAGGAACCCAGATCCCTGATTTCCTTGTTCTCCAAATAAGGTAAGTTCCCAATAAGGTAAGTTGAGGTATGGTAAGTTGACCCTCCAGAAGGGGAGCCACTTAAACAAACAGCATTTAAAGAGGACTGTATATATATATATATATATATAATGAAGATAGAATGCCAGCAGGGGGTTGGGGGCTTTCCAGTGTTTTGCACTTAGTGTCACATGTATGACTATCTGCCCAAAGGACAGAAGTCTTGGGTGTGTGCTCGATGCAAGGAGCTCCTGGTCCTCAGGGAACGAGTTCGTACCCTTGAGGCCGAGGTGACTGCCCTGGAGAAGCAGAGACGGTCAGTTAGGCACTTGGGGAAGACTCTCGGGGGCGTATTAGATGAGCCCCGCTCTGAACATAGCAGCCCCGTTGCTGCCAGAGAGCTGAGGGTCGAGAGGGAACAGGGCACCGGGCTGAGGACAAGGGGAATGCGCCCTTAGAAGGGACCTCTTCTTCGGTTGGTGAGCGGGTATCCTTTCGCGCCAAGGAACCATCCCTGAGCAGGGGGAGAGGGGGGGGTGGTAGTTGGTGATTCGATCCTTAGGCAAATAGACAGCTGGGTGGCGAAACCGCGTACTGACCATATGGTGACTTGCCTGCCTGGTGCAAAGGTAGCGGACATTACGCGTGTAGTAGATAGACTGATAGACTGTGGTGGAGCCTGTGTCAGAACTTGAAGAACGTCAAACGAGGCCCATGACTCTGGTTAAAGTCTAAGCGTTTATTGAGAACAGTACAGGTAGAAGACGAGTTGATTCTGATAACGAGCTCAGCAGCAGTCACATACTTTAAGCTAAGCTATTACAATAACAAACTGGTTCCCACCCCTCAAGAGGCCCTGCTTGGTTTCCAAGGCTTCTTATCGATGAGAGAGGAGAGGGGGAGGCAGCTTCAAAGGTTACTGGCAGATGTTTCCCAAGGACTCCCCGTCACCCTCCAGTTGGCTTGGAATGCGAAGCATTTGTACACACTATTAGATACAGGGCTAGTTATTTCCTAACAGTTGCAATATAGATTCAGCTAAGCTAAGCAGGCATTACAATCATAGAGTTTAATAATTACAAGTTCTGACATACTGCCCCCCCTAGGCCCCCGCCCGGGGCTTGTGCGGGTACAGTTGGTGGAATCTCTTAAGCAGTTGTGGGGCAGACACGTCACAGGCTTTGACCCACTCATCGCAGCTCGGGGGGAAGTGCTTCCACCGTATCAGATAGTGCAACACTCCACGTTGGACCCTGGAGTCTAGGATTTCCTGCACCTCATGGTGGCTCTGGCCCCTCACGCGAGTAGGGGGCGGTTCGGGGGGGCGCGGGTGCCAGGGCGTGGCCCCCGGGTCTTTACGAAGGAGGCTGCAATGAAACACCGGGTGGATCTTACTAAACATTTTAGGCAACTCTAGTTCCACGGTGACCTTATTGATCACGCGTTTTATTTTGAAGGGACCAAGGTATTTGGAAGTTAGTTTCCGACACTTCTGGGAAAGGGGAAGGTTTTTGGTGGAGAGAAATACTGAGTCCCCTTCCTTGAACTCCCACTCGGGAGAGTGCTTATGGTCGAAATGCTTTTTATAATCTTCTTTAGCTCTCTCCAGGTTCTCCTGTATCACCTTCCAGCCCTTCTGGATCCCCTCCCACCATTGTTGACAAGAGGTGGGCTCAGTGGCGTTTTCGTTCGGGGAAAGGAGAGGGACGGGCTTTCCTTCGTAGCCATTGACAACCTGGAAGGGGGAAGTTTTGGTGGAACTGTGTAAGCTGTTGTTGTACCCGTATTCGGCAAATGGCAATAGCTCCACCCAATTGGTCTGCTGGTAGTTGATGTAGCACCTAAGGTACTGTTCCAGCAGGCCGTTCACCCTCTCCGTCTGTCCGTCTGTCTGGGGGTGGTAGGCAGAGCTTAGCCCCTGCTCTATGCCTGTGAGTTTGCAAAACTCCCGCCAGAAGTTGGCAACGAACTGCGGCCCGCGGTCGCTAATTACCTTATCTGGGAATGAGTGGAGGCGGACCACGTGATTAAAGAAAAGGTGTGCCAATTTTTTAGCAGTGGGGAGCTGCTTGCATGGGATGAAATGAGCTTGCTTGGAAAAAGTATCTACCACCACCAGTATCACCGTTTTCCCTTGAGAGGGGGGTAGCTCGACTATGAAATCCATCGAGACCACCGCCCATGGTCGCGTGGCTGTCGGTAGGGGAATAAGGTGGCCAGGCGGTTTCCCCCCCCCTTCGTTTCGCCATGATGCATGTGGGACATGAACTCACGAATTCTGACACATCTCTTTTCAATTTGGGCCACCAGAACTGTCTCGTGACTAGGTTCAGGGTTTTCACGTAACCAAAGTGCCCTGCTAGCCTGCCTGAGTGGCAGTTTTCCAGTACTTCCTTTCGCAGGGTTCTGGGCACGTAGATCTTCCCCTTGTAGTACCAAAGCCCCCCTTCTCCCTTCTCTACCCGTTCGGGCCGATCCCCTCCCTCAGCTTCCGTTTCGGCCTCAAACCGGTCTTTCCTCTTCAGTTCCGGGGCTCCGGTAGTTTTCCCTGATCGAGTGGTGACTCCCCCCGCTACTTGGTTTGGGGAGATCAGGGAATCTATTACCTCCTCCCTTTGACTGTCGTGCTGGGGCATGCGCGAGAGCGCGTCGGCCAAAAAGTTCTTGGTGCCGGGGATATGTTTTAGCACGAAGTCGAATTTAGCAAAGAATCCCGCCCACCGGATCTGTTTTGCAGTCAGTTTGCGACGGCCGGTGAGGGCCTCTAGGTTCTTGTGATCGGTCCAAATTTCGAAAGGGACTCGGGCTCCCTCCAACCAGGATCTCCATGTTTTCAGAGCAAACATTACTGCAAAAGCCTCCTTGTCCCAGACCGACCAGTTCCTTTGTTCGTTCGAAAATTTGTGAGAGATGTAGGCGCTGGGACGGAGTTCCCCCTCCTCGTTCCTCTGCATCAATATGGCTCCTACGGCGACATCGGAGGCGTCGCATTGTACCACGAAGGGTTTTAATTCATTGGGGTGAGCCAATATTGGTTCAGAGGTGAAGAGTTGTTTGAGCTCTTTAAAAGCTCTGTGGCATTCCGGCGTCCACGTTAGGCGCGCGCCGGGTTTTTTCGCCTCGTCCCCTTTTCCCTTAGTTTTGAGGAGTTCCGTGAGAGGGAGCATTACCCGGGCGAACCCCTTAATGAACCCGCGGTAAAAATTTGCGAACCCGAGAAATGATTGTAGCTGCCGTCGGGTTCGGGGTGGTTCCCAATCTAGAACCGCTTGAATTTTGGCGGGGTCCATTGCTAGTCCCTCCCCTGACACTCGGAATCCTAGGTAGTCTAGTTCCGTCTTGTGGAACTCACATTTAGACAGTTTAGCATACAGTTTGTTCTTGCACAAGGTAGACAACACTTTTCTCACCAGGGGCACATGCGATTCAAGATCTTTCGAATAAATAATGATGTCATCCAGGTACACCACCACCCCCTTATACAAGAATTCCCTCAGCACTTCATTTATAAAGTTCATGAAAACCCCTGGCGCCCCTTGAAGCCCGAAGGGCATCACCAAATATTCAAATTGTCCCATGGGTGTATTGAACGCCGTTTTCCACTCGTCTCCTTCTTTAATCCGCACGCGGAAGTACGCGTCTCTGAGATCGAGCTTGGTGAAGATTTTTCCCTCGGCCACGGTGTTCAATAGGTCTCTTATCAGCGGGATCGGATAAGCATTGGACATGGAAATCCCGTTTATCCCGCGAAAATCTGTGCAAAGTCTAAGCCCCCCGTCCTTTTTCTTGCGGAATAGCACAGGGGCTGCATGGGGGGCCGTGGCCGGCCGAATGAAACCCCGCTTCAAATTTTTGTCAATGAATTTTCTCAGTTCAGCTTTCTCTGCCCACCCCATTGAATACAGTTTCGCCTTCGGTAATGTCTGCCCTGGGATTAGTTCGATAGCACAGTCCGTAGGGCGGTGGGGAGGGAGCTCGTCAGCCTCTCGCTCACTGAAGGCTTTCCTTAAGTCCCTGTATTCTTTGGGGATCGACCCTATTTCCTCAAGGGTGAGGCAGAGTCTCTCGTTCTGAGGAGGGGCCTTCGGACCCCACTCGGTGTTCCAATGGTGGTGCTCACACCGCCAGTTCGGGAATCGTACGATTTGTTCGGCCCACCGAATGTCCGGTTGGTGTCTAGCCAGCCACCCTGCTCCCACCACTACATCAAAAGAGGAGGACGGGGCTATGACGAAAGTCTCTATTCCCCAGTGCTCCTCCGTCCCCACAGGGGTAGCTTGGGTTTCTAGGGTGCAAGGTTCCCCTCTCATGGGCGACCCATCCATCTGTTCGAACTGGATGGGATGGGGGAGGGGGGACGTGGCTAGCCCCAGCGCTTCCACTAGGCGCGGGGTAATAATGTCTCGGGTGCACCCGGAATCGATTAGGGCACGGGCGTGCATAAACCGCTTGAGGTTGGGGTTCAGGAGGGTGACCGCCATGAACAATAACCCCCCGGTAACTCTCACCGTCAGTAGTGCCGGCGTTTTCTGGACCTGCTTTGCGGCACCGATTAAAGCAGGTCGCTGTCGTTTCCCGCCGGCTCTTGATCCCAGGACTCCTCTATGGTGGTAACATCCTCGTCAATCGCCAAGGATGTGGCGACGGCGCCCCGGCGCCACGTTTTTCACGCACTGGGGAGCGGGGTACCCCACGGAAGCAAGCCGCGTAGGCCACATCGCCTCCGGCCGGGGCGACCGGCACTACTGGTGGCGTGGGTTTGTTGGTGGGCTCTCCGTTATCTGGTGCCCTTTTAGCCATCTAGCCAAGGTTCCCAGTTCGGATAAGCTCAAAAATAGGATCAGAATCAAAATGTCAGAACTTGAAGAACGTCAAACGAGGCCCATGACTCTGGTTAAAGTCTAAGCGTTTATTGAGAACAGTACAGGTAGAAGACGAGTTGATTCTGATAACGAGCTCAGCAGCAGTCACATACTTTAAGCTAAGCTATTACAATAACAAACTGGTTCCCACCCCTCAAGAGGCCCTGCTTGGTTTCCAAGGCTTCTTATCGATGAGAGAGGAGAGGGGGAGGCAGCTTCAAAGGTTACTGGCAGATGTTTCCCAAGGACTCCCCGTCACCCTCCAGTTGGCTTGGAATGCGAAGCATTTGTACACACTATTAGATACAGGGCTAGTTATTTCCTAACAGTTGCAATATAGATTCAGCTAAGCTAAGCAGGCATTACAATCATAGAGTTTAATAATTACAAGTTCTGACAGCCTGTGGTCGTGGTGCATGTTGGCACCAACGATGTGGGGAAATGCAGTCGTGAGGTCCTGGAGGAAAAATTTAGGCTGCTAGGCGGGAGACTTAAGGCCAGGACCTCCAAGGTAGCCTTCTCAGAAGTGCTACCTGTTCCACGTGCAGGGCAGGAGAGACAGGCACAAATTAGAAATCTCAATGTGTGGATGAGACGATGGTGTAAGGAGGAAGGGTTTAAGTTTGTTAGGCACTGGGATGCTTTCTGGAACAAGCGGGAGCTGTACAAAAGAGACGGTCGCCACTTGTCCCCGGATGGAACCAGGCTGCTGGCGCTTAAAATCAAAAAGGTGGCAGAGCAGTTTTTAAACTAAATCTTGGGGGAAAGCCGACAGGAGATGAAATGTCTCTGGTTCGGGAGGACTCGTCTCAAAGAGATGAAGGGTTAGCTGCTATTTTTCTACCGGGTAACGGACCAGAGTTGTCCACTGTGAAGGTGACAAACAATATGGACTGTCTGCCAGAGACTCGAGGCGGCAGGAGGAAGGTGGTGGGCCTAGCTCGCCTGGGAAATTATAGATGTTTGTATGCAAATGCTAGAAGTGTTCGAAGTAAAATTGGTGAATTGGAATGTTTAGTGTTGGGAGAAAACGTAGACATTGTGGGAATTTCAGAAACTTGGTGGAATGAGGAGAATCAGTGGGACACGGTGATTCCTGGATATAAGCTATATCGGAAGGATAGGGAGGGAAGGGTTGGCGGTGGGGTGGCTTTGTATGTCAGAGAGGATATACGGTCCAGTAAGACTGAGATCAGAGAATTAGATTCACTTTTAGAAATGCTTTGGGTTGAAATAGAGGGCCCAAAAGGAAATTTAACTATGGGAGTTTGTTATCGCCCACCAAATCAAAAGAGAGAGGACGATTATAATATGATGGAAGGCTTAAAGATAGCAGCTAAATGTAAAAACTGTGTCGTAATAGGTGATTTTAACTACCCGCAGATTGATTGGGTCAATATGTGTTCTGGTCGAGAGAAAGAGATTGAGTTTCTTGATGCTCTCAATGACTGTGCTATGGAGCAGATGGTCTCAGAACCTACCAGGGGTGGGGCGATCCTGGATTTGGTCCTAAGTAATGCCCAAGACTTGGTGAGAGATGTAAAAGTGATTGCGCCCCTTGGGAGCAGTGACCATAATGTTATTGATTTCAAGTTTGTATAAATAGGGAGTTGTCCAAAAAGACCGCCACAACCACGTTTAACTTTAAAAGGGGTAAATACACTGAAATGAGGAGGCATGTGAGGAGGAAACTGAAAGGAAAGGTACATACGGTCAAAACCCTTGGGGAAGCTTGGATGATATTTAAAACTACAATCCTAGAAGCTCAGATAAAATACATACCACAAGTTAGGAAAGGCACAAACAGGCATAAGAAAAGGCCTGCGTGGTTAACAAACAAAGTAATGGAAGCTGTAAAAGGTAAGAAGGACTCCTTTAAGCGGTGGAAAACCAGTCCAAGTGAGATTAGTAAAAGGGAACACAGGCTGTGGCAAATCAAATGCAAAACTGTGATCAGGCAGGCAAAAAGGGACTATGAGGAGCATATTGCAAAAAACATAAAGACCAACAACCAAACTTTCTTCAAATATATTAGAAGTAGGAAACCAGCCAGGGAGGCAGGGGGGCCCTTGGGGTAAAAGGATTACTGAAGGAGGATAGGGAAATACCTGAGAAGCTAAATGAATTTTTTGCCTCCATCTTCACTGTGGAAGATGAGAACTTTTTGCCCGCCCCAGAACCACTAATTTTGGAAGGGGTGTTGAAAGACCTGAGTCAGATTGAGGTGACAAAAGAGGAGGTCCTACAACTGATAGACAAATTAAAAACTAATAAGTCACCGGGTCCGGATGGCATACATCCGAGAGTTCTGAAAGAACTCAAAGTTGAACTTATGGATCTTCTAACAAAAATCTGTAATCTTTCATTGAAATCTGCCTCCGTTCCTGAGGACTGGAAGGTAGCAAATGTCACCCCCATCTTTAAAAAGGGTTCCAGAGGAGACCCGGGAAATTACAGGCCAGTCAGTCTGACTTCAATACCGGGAAAGTTGGTAGAAACCATTATCAAGGACAGAATGAGTAGGCACATTGATGAACACGGGTTATTGAGGAAGACTCAGCATGGGTTCTGCAAGGGAAGATCTTGCCTCACTAACCTGTTACATTTCTTTGAGGGGGTGAACAAACATGTGGACAAAGGAGACCCGATAGATGTTGTTTACCTTGACTTCCAGAAAGCTTTTGATAAAGTTCCTCATCAAAGGCTCCTTAGAAAGCTTGAGAGTCATGGAGTAAAAGGACAGGTCCTCTTGTGGATCAAAAACTGGCTGAGTAATAGGAAGCAGAGAGTGAGTATAAATGGGCAGTCTTCGCAGTGGAGGACGGTAAGCAGTGGGGTGCCGCAGGGCTCGGTACTGGGTCCCATGCTCTTTAACTTGTTCATAAATGATTTAGAGTTGGGAGTGAGCAGTGAAGTGGCCAAGTTTGCGGATGACACTAAATTGTTCAGGGTGGTGAGAACCAGAGAGGATTGTGAGGAACTCCAAAGGGATCTGTTGAGGCTGGGTGAGTGGGCGTCAACGTGGCAGATGCGGTTCAATGTGGCCAAGTGCAAAGTAATGCACATTGGGGCCAAGAATCCCAGCTACAAATACAAGTTGATGGGGTGTGAACTGGCAGAGACTGACCAAGAGAGAGATCTTGGGGTCGTGGTAGATAACTCACTGAAAATGTCAAGACAGTGTGCATTTGCAATAAAAAAGGCCAACACCATGCTGGGAATTATTAGGAAGGGAATTGAAAACAAATCAGCCAGTATCATAATGTCCCTGTATAAATCGATGGTGCGGTCTCATTTGGAGTACTGTGTGCAGTTCTGGTCGCCGCACCTCAAAAAGGATATTATAGCATTGGAGAAAGTCCAGAGAAGGGCAACTAGAATGATTAAAGGGCTGGAGCACTTTCCCTATGAAGAAAGGTTGAAACGCTTGGGACTCTTTAGCTTGGAGAAACGTCGACTTGGGGTGACATGATAGAGGTTTACAAGATAATGCATGGGATGGAGAAAGTAGAGAAAGAAGTACTTTTCTCCCTTTCTCACAATACAAGAACTCGTGGCATTCGATGAAATTGCTGAGCAGACAGGTTAAAACGGATAAAAGGAAGTACTTCTTCACCCAAAGGGTGATTAACATGTGGAATTCACTGCCACAGGAGGTGGTGGCGGCCACAAGTATAACCACCTTCAAGAAGGGTTTAGATAAAAATATGGAGCACAGGTCCATCAGTGGCTATTAGCCACAGTGTATGTGTGTACATAAAATTTTTTGCCACTGTGTGACACAAAGTGTTGGACTTGATGGACCATTGGCCTTATCCAACATGGCTTCTCTTATGTTCTTATGAGTAGGCCGGGAGCCTTGTGGTGTTTGTTGACCAGAACCAAAAATCACCGGCTCTGGTAATAATGGCATCAAAAGACTTCCCGTGGTTCTCTCACAGTGGACAGAAGTCTCCTGATCATTTCTGTGGACACTTGAACTGGATGCAGCTGGATATTGTAAGGTGGGGTTTGATTCTGTAGAAAGCAATGGTCACAAATCCTTTTCTTTTCCTGGTAGTTTTTCTTCATCTTGCATCAGGGTCTCTGAGATAGCCATTTGGGGCGATGCAGGTAATGGTGGCCACAGAAAACTCTCTGAAGCGCCCCCAAGTTGGAAAAAAGTCCCTTGGTCTTGCAAACTCACCACCAGATCAGATGGAGCAGGATTCTGAGAGGCAGACAAATTCTCCATAGAAGACAATGAGGTAGGCCGCACTCTTTCTTCCCTTTGCAGTTAGGGTTAGGGTTAGGGTTAGCGTTAGGGTTAGAGTTAGAGTTAGAGTTAGGGTTAGGTTAGGGTTAGGGTTAGGGTTAGGGTTAGCGTTAGGGTTAGAGTTAGAGTTAGAGTTAGAGTTAGGGTTAGGTTAGGGTTAGGGTTAGGGTTAGGGTTCGGGTTACGGTTAGGTTAGGTTTAGGGTTAGGTTAGGGTAAGGATTAGGGTTAGGGGTTAGGGTTTGGGGTTAGGGTTAGGGGTTAGGGTTAGGGGGTTAGTGTTAGGGTAGGGGTAGGGTTAGGGGGTTAGGGTTAGGGGTTTGGGGTTAGGGGTAGGGGTTAGGGTTAGGGTTAGGGTTAGGGGTTAGGGTTAGGGTTAGGGTTAGGGTTAGGGTTAGGGGTTAGGGGTTAGGGTTAGGGGTTAGGGTTAGGGTTAGGGTTAGGGTTAGGGTTAGGGTTAGGGTTAGGGGTTAGGGTTAGGGGTTAGGGTTAGGGTTAGGGTTAGGGTTAGGGGTTAGGGTTAGGGGTTAGGGTTAGGGTTAGGGTTAGGGTTAGGGTTAGGGTTAGGGTTAGGGGTTAGGGTTAGGGTTAGGGTTAGGGTTAGGGTTAGGGTTAGGGGTTAGGGTTAGGGGTTAGGGTTAGGGGTTAGGGTTAGGGGTTAGGGTTAGGGTTAGGGGTTAGGGTTAGGGTTAGGGTTAGGGTTAGGGTTAGGGGTTAGGGTTAGGGTTAGGGTTAGGGTTAGGGGTTAGGGTTAGGGGTTAGGGTTAGGGTTAGGGTTAGGGTTAGGGGTTAGGGTTAGGGTTAGGGTTAGGGTTAGGGTTAGGGTTAGGGTTAGGGTTAGGGTTAGGGTTAGGAAAATAATGATTTTTATTTAAATTATCCTTTCCACATACAAACAAAGGGAAATTATTTCAAATACAGATATGTCTCTCATAATATGTCATTTACATTTTCTAAGTACCATAGAATACATCATATACTGATCCTGCGTACCCTAGGTTACAGAAATTAAAAGCTATACCGTTACATAATTACACCATAAGATAACTTTTTGTACGAACGAAATTGTCAGATGTGGACTTCAACAACAGTGAAAAGTTTACTTTGTTTCAGGAAAGAAATTAATTTTTTATTAAACTTTATTAAAGTTTAAACAAATGTTTCTCAAGGAACGGGCGGATTGACCACCTCAAACCACTTCCACCTCTTCCACCATACAGATTCCTTAGTCTTTTGTTTCTCCCACATTTTGACTTGGGAAAGGGCTTGTGTGACTCTCATCACCGTGTTCTTTGTGGGAGTGCTCTTTTTGGATACCATTTCCTGTCGTCTATTTTGAAAAACAACGTAAAGAATAACTAAATTAACCAAACGGACCAACGACCACGGCACCTTACGCGGTACGTTCTGAGAGGATAAGATCGCCGCCCCGTGACCCTTAACGGCCGGGGGCCATGGTTGACCCGGGTGACCGTACCCCTCCGGAGGTTCTAATCCCGAGACCATCACTTCCCAGGGTTGGTGCAACAAGTACGGCCAACGAAGAGTCCTGGCTACGGATGCGCGTTCTTTACGAACGGCTACGCATGCGGATACCGCGTGCTGTACGGTTTCTATGGTGGCCTCTCTTCTGTACTGGTCCGCGAACCTCCCCGGGTCTGACAAAAGAAAACTGATGCAATCTACCCTGGGGCAGGCCTTCTGTTCCATCGGTAGTCCGAACCGTTGCCCCCCCACCCATAGTACCTGATGATAAGCCCGCCACCTCATGTCCCGGTAGTAAAAGGGGATGGACGCATCAGAAAAGCTGGGGATGGGGAACGTGGGTTCTCTCAGGTAAGCCGAGATGGTGTTCTTTAGAGCCCTTCTCTGGTAGTAAGGGTCAAGAAAAGCCTTTTTCAACACCTCCCAGTACATTTTCCCCGTTCGGCCCTTCTCTCCCGAGCATGAGGTCTTGACCAGGTGAGCCGTGAACTGATACCTTTTCACCGCCCTCCAAATTTCCAGTAAAAAGGTCGGTGTGGCTCTAGCGGTGTGCAAGTTTAACCGGGGGATACGTCCTTCCTCCACCCACCACGCCTTTCCCCAAGAAACTGCCATCCAAGATTTTAAAAAGTGCAAGCGCGCGCCTTCCGAGCTTAAGGTAGGATCCGAACCTGAGTTCTGAATATCACCCAGCCACCCCCAGTTCACGTTGAAAAAATTGCACAAAAACCATAAGCCTACTTCCAACAGTCCTAGCCCTCCGTTTTGCTGTCTGTCGTAGGATACGGCTCTGGCCAAAGGAAAATTTAAGGTGCCAAAAAGCCACGAGAACACCCTTCGTGTTACGGAGGCCACGATGGGTTCGGGTGGGGGGAAAACACCTGCCAGATAATTCCCCGCGGGGATGCAGTACGTGGTAAAGAACTGGATTTTCTGACTAGTGGAGAGGCGCCAGTTCTTCCAACATTCCAGCCTCTTGGACACTGCGCTCTCCCATCTGAACCAGTTCTCCTTCCAGCCGTTTTCCGTTAAATCGAAGGAGATGCCCAGGATTTTCAACACGTTGTCTCCTACTGGGATCGGGTCAGGGACTGAGGAGGATTCGTATTGACACCTTTGCTCCGTGGGTTCCGTGCAAGACTCAACAGAGCTCACCGAGATGATTTCGGACTTTCCGTCTAACAAGTAGAGCTTGCTCTTGTCGAGGTTGATACGAGCTCCCGAAACCCGTTGGTACCGCCAAATGTGGCGTTTGGTCCTCTCCAGATCCTGGAGGTCCGAGAGCCACACGTAAGTATCGTCTGCGTGTGCTATACTGGAGAGACGGAAAGTAGGGACTTCGGTGGAGGCGAATCCTTTGATGAGAGGGTCTGTTTTTACCGCCCGTAACAAAGGTTCCAGGGTTAGAACATAGAGCAGAGGGCTCAGCGGGCACCCCTGTCGAAGACCACGGTGTATTTCGAAGAAAGGGCCGCTCTGTTCGTCCACCCACGGCTGAACCCTAGCGCCGGAATACAGGTGTTTCAGCAGATCGATCAGTACGGCCGGAAAGGAGCATCGGGCCAACAGGGACCATAAAAACTGATGCGACACCCGGTCGAACGCTTTGCTCTGATCCAACTGCAGCAACCTCTGCGTTCTCCGTTCCTTCTTGATGGAGTGGAAAGCCTGCCTAAAGGTGCACGTGGTGTGTACCATTTTACGTCCCGGTATCGCGCTCGTCTGCCCGTGATCGATGAGCGACCCTATGACGGCTTTAAAGCGATTATTCACGACCCTGGTGAAGATACGGTAGTCCACGTTGGAGATAGTGATCGGTCTCCAATTGGTTACCTTGGTCGGATCCCCCCCTTTAAAAATAAAGATCATCACTCCCTCTTTAAAACTTGTTCCCACCTGGCCGCGTTCTAGCATGAAGTTGAAAAGTCTGGTTAAAATCGGGAGAACGAGGTCTTTAAGTTCCCTGTAAAAAGCGTACGACAGACCGTCAGGTCCTGGAGTCGAATTCCTTCTTCCGCAACCGATAGACGAAGCGACCTCCTCTTCGGTAAAGGGAGAACACATCTGGGATTGCACGCTCTCCGGTAATCGGCAGTTCCAGCTCTCGATGGAGTCCAGATAAAGTGCTATGTTTTCCATATTCGAAACGGCATCTCTTTCGTTAGGAGGGGTCTCATAGAATTTGTTATAAAATTCGGAGAGGTAGAAGGCGATGTCTCTCGAGCCGACGATGTCCCCGGTGGGTGCCTCCGGTCTCAGGAGCGTCAGGCGGGTCATCGGAGTAGACTGCCGATCTTTTTGCCATTCCCCTTTAACGAGAAGGGGTCCCGATGCTCTCGCCAGAAAAGTTAAGCGCCGCTGCCGCCGCTGCGCTAGCTGATACGATTTGATGGTGCCCTGATGCTGAGCCAAGCGTTCCTTATCATAGGCCATGCCCTTGTCCCTTCTCCACTGAATGCTCAGGAATCCGGCAATGGCCTTATGATAGTCCCTCAGTTCTTTTGAGGAGTTAATCCCCTTGACCCTCATCGCTGTCTTCTTCATCGCTTTCTTAAGGTTTTCCCACCAGGTAACGATGGAGTCTTCGTTGACGAATAAGCTGTGATAAGAGATCAGTTGACGGAGTTCCCTTAGCATCAAAAAGGCCTTAAGATCTCTGTCCATCAGCCTCCATCGCAGCTGTGCGGGTGCCTGTCGGGCAGGGGTAGAAAGAACGGCGTGCAACATGGCGTGGTCCGACCAAATCGTAAAGATTAAGTTCAATTGAGCCGGAAGCAGAGATGAGGGACACCAGAATCGGTCGATCCTGCTGAGGTTTAGAGGGTGGTAGTAGGTCATTTTACTCTCACCGTAGTGTCCGAATTTCTTTACGAAAAAATCCCTGTGGTGAGTGGGAAGGAAATCCATACGACCCGTGTGGCTTAAGCCCAAGTCCGTCAGAGTCAAGTGGTCTTTCAAGAAAGCTTTTAGTTGTAATTCTTCCACATTTAAAGGCTTGGCGGGTGCCGGACCGCTGTCCCCCCACCTTACTCTGTCCCCCTCCTCCGAGCGATTGTTGAAGTCTCCCACCACTATTAACGTTCTGTGGGTTCGAGAGAAATCTTTTAAGACCTCCCAGAGAGCCCTCCGTTTCTTAACATCGACGGGAGCGTAAAGCGCCAACAGTCTATATTTAACTAGTGAGGGGCCAGGGTGAGTCAGGAAATTGAAGTCTAATACGACTAAATGGCCGGGGGAGGCGTGTATCGTCCTTATCGTCTGGACTTCGCTGGATGCTTTGAGTAAAATCCCTATCCCCCCCGCCCCGTGCTCGAGCTTGAGCGACCAGATGGAAGGTCCCCAAGTCCAATCCCGTTGCGCTTCACTCCGTTCTCTCGGAGAGCTGATGTTAGTTTCCAATAAAATTAAAATGTGAGTTTGAATATGGGCACAAGCGTAAAAAATTTCCTCTCTCCGGGAGGGCTGCCGAAGCCCGTTGCAATTCCAGGATAAGATGGAGAGGGCCATGATAAAGAAAAAATTGAGATAAAAAGGGAAAGGGGGTCTTGGCTGTTAGCAAGTCTCCGTCTTGTTTACAGTTGTCTCGAGCGTTGGCAAACCTTGATTACCCGCCCCTTCCCTAGGGGAGGGAAGTGCGGCTTCACTGGGGAGTAAAGGGGAGGCTTCCTCAGAAGTCTTATCCCCTTTACTTAGGTTGACGGGCGAAGGGTACAGATGAGGCTGTAAGAGGTAAAGCTCCTGATTGGGAGGCAGAGTAGGACAGGGTTGCGAGTTATCCGCTTCAAGAGGTGATGGGAGTCGAGAAGGAATTTCGCCTTGTTGTCCGGAAGCGAGCGGCGTGTGCTGCTGGATTGCCGGTTGCCGCTCTCCCTGTTGAGTACTTTCCTGCGAAATCTGATGAACTTCGAGATTTTCCTGAGGCTCTTGTTGATTGTCTGCATCCTGGTTTGTGTCTTTCGAGTCCATTGGATCGGTTTGAGCCATTCCTCTTAGTTTCTTTTCGGCATCCCGCTTTGTGTCTTTCTGCCTGTCTTTGGCTTCTGCCTCCACGAATTCCATGTCAGAGAGGTCCGAGTCTGAACCTGCCGACTCTTCCTCCATACGAGCCACGTCCTTCAGTTCCCTTCTTTTATCCGCCTCGTTGGTGGCCATGGCGAGCTGGGTTCTAACTATCTGAAGATGTTCCACTAAGCGGGGTTTCTTCGACTCATAAGCACGAATCTTTCTTTCCTCGGCTTTAGAACCCGATGGTGTCGTACCTTGTTCCCACATCCGCCGAAATGCGGTCTCCTGTCGCTCCAAATTGTCTTTGGCCGCTGCATACTCCTGCCTCATCTCACGAATCAGTTGCTCCAATTCGGTTTCATCCAGAGCTGTCACCATCTTCCCCCAACGACTCAGGTTGGTGACATATTTCTCTGTGTTGGTTGTCCCGCCGGAGGTTTTTGGCGATGAAGTGTTGAAGAAAAAGTGAGAAGTTGGTAATGTGTTCTTAACTGTTGCAGAGGTGGCCTTTTCGTCACCCCCCGACTCCTCATCCTCTTCATTCTCTAACATATCAACTGAGCGGTCATCGCCATCTTTCCCTTGTCTATTCTCACACACATTTGGCCTTTGGTCCTCTCGGCATCGAAGTCCTTGGTCCTCTTCCTTCTGTAAGGCTTCAAAACGGTTTCGTGAAGCCAAGTTGACTTCCTGTTCTTTTGTAGGTTTGAATTTCTTGTAAACACCCTTAGATACCATCCCCCTGATGGGGGTCATCTTCTTCCGTGAGACTTGAGTCCAGCCTAGTTGTTCTTCGGGTTCGGTTAGTGTATCGGTTAGGGTATCTTGCACCTTTCCTACAGGTAGAGGGTCAGGATCTGGAGCATTCACGGAGGGGGCTGTTGAAGTTGCTCCTCTCTTAGGCGAAGTAGAAGCGGAGGTGTGTCTGGCAGATGTTTGTTGTCTAAAATCGGAGTGAGTCTCTTTAAGCCTTTCGTACGCTTTAGGATATTGGATGTTATAAAAGGCGTAGGGGCATAACAAATAAGTGTGACCCATTTGTCGACAGAGGTTGCAAAAAATTCCCTTCTTACACCCCGTGGACAGGTGACCAAACTCCCCACAGTTAGAACATAGGGGCGAGGAACAGTCCTGACGTATGTGGCCGTATCCTCCGCAGAGGAAACAGGCGGGAGGTTGGCCGCTATATCTAGTCACACACCTTTCTGGACCTAAAAAAAAATATTTAGGTAAGTGCTGAAGTCGGCTTTTCGAGTCTCTCTGAAGAGCAATGACAGCTTTGTATTCCCCTGTCCAGATGCCATTAGTATTCAGTTTTTTCTTGGGAGCCATAAGTATTCTACAGTGTTGCGTCAGCCAATATTCTATGTCCTCCTCCGGTACAGTGGTTGTTCTTAAAGACACCGTTAAAACCCTTGCTTCTCCCCGAAATAAAGGAACAATGTCAAAGTCGGCCAGAGGATCGGAAGAGCGGGCGGTAGCCGCTCGAATCCGAGCCCAGAATCTTTGGAAAGCCAATTCAGAAACAACACATACATCTGTTTCCCTCATACCCGGAGGGCAAATAACGGCTAAAATGTCGTCACGAGGGACATCCAAAAAATCCCCAAGAATAGTGTCGATCATATAAGTGTCTGACAACTTATGGGGGTCACTCCCCCTATATCTAAAACGAGTGACAAAACGTTGTCGAGGGTCAAAGGAATCTTCCGCATCCATATCTTCGTTAAAAAATTCCTCTAGAATTTTATCATCGAGCATTCTTTCCTGTTCGTAATTAACCGCTCTCCTAGGGAGTTCACCTCTAGCGGGTCCCCGAGACTGTTCCGATTGTGAGTTTTGACCCCTCAAATCGCTAAGCGGGGTAACCTGGTTGCCACTCATCGATTGAGCCCTTGGATTTCTACCCTGTACGGCGCTGGCGTAAGAGGAGGAAGAACCCTCAGCCCCTCGAGGTTTGCCCTCTCGAGAGTATTGGGTAGTCTTACCGCCCACTGATGAATCTGTCAAACCCGACAGGTCTGCTGAGGAAATCGAGGGACCTGGATTAGTGAGTTGGATCACAGAGTGGTCTTTTAGGGAGGCGAGTCCAATACTGACCGGAGAAGCTTTATTTGGGGTCCCTTTATGATCTGTTTTCTGTGAGAGACCGAGTTCCTTAGTCTCATTGAGCTTATCTGGTTTGTCTGATTGACGGGATTTGTGAACCGTACCCATGTCTAAAGCAGACCTTGTACCCTCGGGTGCATCTCCAATCAGTATAGGCAACTCAGTGACCGGAAATGTAGAAACATTGTTGAGCCCAGTCCTCCCTTTAATAGCTTTCTGGGTAGAGGGGTTGGAACAATTATCTGTGTTCCCCTCTTGTGCAATTAAGACGGTAACCGACTCTATCGAGTTAGGATCATTCTGCGTATTCCTTGGGTCCAATTTACCCTCCCCCTTATCATCTGAATAATCTACATCAATCATCCTGTGCTTACCAGCATAACCGCTATCAGAGGTCGCGGTGGTATCAAAGGTATTAAAGGTATTAGAGATCTTAGAAATATTAAAGGCATTAGAATGACATGATTCACCAACCAAAGTTACTGTAGACTCCTGTACTTCATTGTCCCCAATTGTTACACCGGTAACATTGTCCTTAAGAGCCGGAACGTGCAAAGTATTGTCTAAAGGCATACTGCGGCCCGTCGATGCGTTCTTGGGTTCCGGTTGACGCTTCGGAGGACGCTGACCCTTAGGCACCATGTATGGAATAACCGGAGACAGTTCAATGTCCGCCGCCCCTGTAGGACGAGGTCCAGTCCCCGATGCCTTTGCCCGTGTCGGTAGCTCTCCGGCAAGGTATTCCGTGCTTTCCGGCAATTCGTGAGCAGGTGCGGTTGGAGTTAAGGTCGGGACTGAGGATGAAAAAGAAGTGGACAAGGACTCTGGACAGGACAGATGTTGTGAAGGTTCTTCCCTTTTCCCCATCTCCATCTCCCTCCTCTCCTCCCTCTCAACCATCTGGGTAGGTAAGCTCTGTCTCTCTACCAAGGTTCCCAACGAAGCCGAGAAATTGGCGTTTCCCCCCTCTCCACCACACCTTTCATCCTCCCCTCCGCTGGAGCTCAGAGATTCCACACCTGACATAACCTCCCTCTCCCTCAGCATCGAAAAGCCCTTTGAAGAGCCAGCTGGAACATGTATATCACTAGCTCTGAAGTGTAGGCCTTTAATGCCAAGAACAGGAGGTACAGGTTCTGAGCAAGTATAGACTTGAGCGGATGATCCAGACGTCAAAAGAGTGTGAGCTGGACGGTCTGGTTGTATTCCCTTCCTAAGTTTCCCCGTAACTGTTTTACAGTTACTTGCTAAAGCTCGAGGTGGTGAAGGGGTTTCAGATGTATCATATTTAGAACGTGGCCTGGTCAATTCCTTCACGCTAATTCTAGCTGAAGCCTTCCTAGGGGGTTTGAGGTTCAATCTTTCAGACTCCCCTGTAGCTTGAAATTCAACTGTCTTAGATGGCATGGAAAGAAAATCCACTGTTGCCCCCCTTCCCATAGCCGGAGCAAAGGTCATAAGTGGTGGACCATAGATAGAAGCAGAGGTAGTCGAGAAGGAAGAAATAGGAGCAGTAGTAGAAGAAGTAGTAGAAGAAGAAGTAAAAGGGGGAGGAGGCGGAGCAAAGCAGAGAACAGTCTGTCTTATGGATTCTGAGGTGCCAGGAGACAAATCCTCACCCGTTTGCGGGGGGACCTGAGAAGCAGGTTCCCCCTGGCAGGTATATAGGGCCCATCGAGATGTAGTTCCAGTCGTCACCGCCTCTCCTCCCGGAGTTCCCTGTCGGTTGTCCTCAAGGTCTTTCCTCCGTCGGATACGAATTTTCATAGCGTGGACGGCCGCCTTGAGCCAGTCAGCCCATCGTTGTCTCGAGACCGGAGTCATCTCGGATCCTTCGATGTCCCAAAGGTAATAGTCCGCCCTCGTATCCACATATTCTGCCAGTCTGAGGAAATCTTTCAACATACTCAAAAAACCCGAATCGGTTAACCACAAAGGGTACTCTTCTAGCGAGGACCTGGGTTTCCTGCCAATCAGCAGGCGTTCCGTAATTTTAATGGACAAGCTACGGGCGTAAAGGATTCTGTCCAATAAATCCGGGTCCTCATCATCTTCCCGTTTGTTAAACAAAAAGTCATATAAGAGCTCCTTCATTTTGTCTAGCATGTCAATAATGTCATCTTTCCTGCGTTTGTCCAGACTAATCGTGAGGACGTCTGGCATCCGAAGATGAAACAGAAAAAAGCCCCAAAACTTTGCCAAATCTGTCTTTTGTATCACCTTAGGGTTTAAGATGGCTAAACCATCACTGAGAGATGATTGTTTCTCCTGATCCCAGGAAGCAAGGATCTTAGCTTCTTTCCCTTGAGGGCATTTCTTTGGGGATCTCATAAGGTCAGGGGTCAGTTCCGATGGGGGTAACAGGCCAGGAAAGAGGGATTCACAAATGTTCCTGCAGGCTATAGTGCTCATCACAGGCCTCTTTGGAGTAGAAAACTTAGAGGAACCTTCAGGTAC
>NW_026800535.1:80000-81100 GCF_032191835.1 Heteronotia binoei
TTAGGGTTAGGGTTAGGGTTAGGGTTAGGGTTAGGGTTAGGGTTAGGGTTAGGGTTAGGGTTAGGGTTAGGGTTAGGGTTAGGGTTAGGGTTAGGGTTAGGGTTAGGGTTAGGGTTAGGGTTAGGGTTAGGGTTAGGGTTAGGGTTAGGGTTAGGGTTAGGGTTAGGGTTAGGGTTAGGGTTAGGGTTAGGGTTAGGGTTAGGGTTAGGGTTAGGGTTAGGGTTAGGGTTAGGGTTAGGGTTAGGGTTAGGGTTAGGGTTAGGGTTAGGGTTAGGGTTAGGGTTAGGGTTAGGGTTAGGGTTAGGGTTAGGGTTAGGGTTAGGGTTAGGGTTAGGGTTAGGGTTAGGGTTAGGGTTAGGGTTAGGGTTAGGGTTAGGGTTAGGGTTAGGGTTAGGGTTAGGGTTAGGGTTAGGGTTAGGGTTAGGGTTAGGGTTAGGGTTAGGGTTAGGGTTAGGGTTAGGGTTAGGGTTAGGGTTAGGGTTAGGGTTAGGGTTAGGGTTAGGGTTAGGGTTAGGGTTAGGGTTAGGGTTAGGGTTAGGGTTAGGGTTAGGGTTAGGGTTAGGGTTAGGGTTAGGGTTAGGGTTAGGGTTAGGGTTAGGGTTAGGGTTAGGGTTAGGGTTAGGGTTAGGGTTAGGGTTAGGGTTAGGGTTAGGGTTAGGGTTAGGGTTAGGGTTAGGGTTAGGGTTAGGGTTAGGGTTAGGGTTAGGGTTAGGGTTAGGGTTAGGGTTAGGGTTAGGGTTAGGGTTAGGGTTAGGGTTAGGGTTAGGGTTAGGGTTAGGGTTAGGGTTAGGGTTAGGGTTAGGGTTAGGGTTAGGGTTAGGGTTAGGGTTAGGGTTAGGGTTAGGGTTAGGGTTAGGGTTAGGGTTAGGGTTAGGGTTAGGGTTAGGGTTAGGGTTAGGGTTAGGGTTAGGGTTAGGGTTAGGGTTAGGGTTAGGGTTAGGGTTAGGGTTAGGGTTAGGGTTAGGGTTAGGGTTAGGGTTAGGGTTAGGGTTAGGGTTAGGGTTAGGGTTAGGGTTAGGGTTAGGGTTAGGGTTAGGGTTAGGGTTAGGGTTAGGGTTAGGGTTAGGGTTAGGGTTAGGGTTAGGGTTAGGGTTAGGGTT
>NW_026800537.1:27500-29692 GCF_032191835.1 Heteronotia binoei
CAAGATTCTTTCACCACCTCTCCCTGCATTTTCTCCCTGAGTAGCCACTCATAAATTTTAGAGATTAACTTCTGATCCATTTGGATAATTTGGTCAAGGTCATTTAATTTTCTGGAAAAGCCTATTTCTTTATCTTTCTGATATCTTGATTTTATTTGGCACTTCAACCACCAATCCAGATGGTCCATTTCTTCTGCTCGGAGGTTGTTTTGTCCATCTAATAGATTTTGGTAGCAAATATTGTTCCAAGTGTAGAGATTCGGGTGAGTAGATGCCTCTACCGGTGATAACCATGATGGGGTATAAGAATAGAATTTTCTAATTTCTAACCAGGCTCTATAAAGGGATCTTCTGATCTCATGTCTCCAGAAGGAACTGTTTTGCGGGGGACTATGGTACCAAAGGTATCCGTGCCATCCTTTCTCCAGACCTGCCCCTTCTAATACTAGTATTCTTTTATTTTTCAAAGTGATCCAATCCACTAACCAGACTATTCGACTAGCCATATGATAGAGGTTCCATTCTGGCAAAGTAAATCCACCTCTAAGTTTGCTGTCCTGGAGTACCTTAAGTCTAATTCTAGGTTTTTTGTTTTGCCAGATAAACTGTAAGATTATTTTGTTGACCCGTTGAAAAAAAGACTTTGGGAGCAAAATAGGAATCATTTGAAAGAGGAATAATATTCTTGGCAGCACATTCATTTTGACAGTGGCTATCCTGCCCAGGAGTGAGATTTGTAAGTCTTTCCATCTGGATAAATCTTGTTGTATCTCTTTCACTAATTTCTCATAATTGTTTCTATATATATCTTTTAAATCTTTGGTCATTTGAATTCCTAAATATCTTACTTTCTTCCCCTGTAGAAATTCCGACTTTATTTCAAATTGGCTAATTTGCTCATTATTCATATTTTTAGTAAGAAATTTTGTCTTCTGAGCATTAATCTTAAGTCCCGCTACTTGCCCATATTGTTTAAACGTTTCTTTCAGATAAGCAATAGATATATTGGGATCTTCCAGGACACATAACATATCATCTGCGAATGCTTGAATCTTCAATTCCTCTCCCTTGATTTTTATTCCTCTTATTCTGTTTTCGTCTCTTATTCTTTGCAATAATGGCTCTAAAGTTAAGGCAAACAAAAGAGGTGACAACGGGCATCCTTGTCTTGTTCCTTGTGCCATTTCAATCATGTCCGACTTAATGTTGTTAAAGTTGATTCTTGCCTTTTGTTTAGTATAGATGGTTTCCACCAAATCGCAAAAGTTTCCTCCACAGCCCACTGCCTTTAATGATTTTATGATAAATTCCCAGTTCACATTATCGAAGGCTTTCTCTGCATCGACAAAGATAAACGCTACCTGTTTCTCTGGATGTTCTTTGTAAAATTCGATAGCGTTTAATAAAAATCTTACGTTTTGCCTCATCTGTCTACCTGGTATAAAACCTGTTTGGTCTTCATGGACAATAGTTCCTATAACCTTCTTGAGTCTATTAGCCAGAACACTGGCAAAAATCTTGTAATCGACATTCAATAAGGAGATAGGTCTGTAATTTCTCACTTCTGCTGGATCTGTGTCTTCTTTGTGTATCAATGAGATCAACGCCTCCTTCCAGGATGCTGGTATTCTATGATTTTTTGAATATCCTCAATTACATTTTTGTACGGAATGAGGAGTTCTTCTCCACAGGTTTTATAAAATTCACTTGGTAGTCCATCTGGGCCTGGTGCTTTATTTGGTTTCTGCTGGTTTATCGCCTCCACTATCTCATGCATAGTAATTGGTTTTTCTAATTTTTCTTTTTGTTCTTTAGATAGCTTTCTCATCTTAGTCTTAATTAAATAATCATCTTGCCACTGTTTATCTATATTTTGACCTTTATATAATTTTTGATAGAAATTTTGAATTATTGTTTTCATCTCATCGATTTGTGTTATCTCTTTTCCTTCTTCATCTCTAAGTAGCTTTATGATTCTCTTATTTCTTTCCTTCTTTAATTTATATGCCAGCCATCTACTAGTTTTATTTGCATTTTCAAAGTGGGTTTGTTTCATCCATTTCAACTGTTTTTCCACTTCTTCCATTAGTAGTAAATTAATCTGATGTTGAATAGCGGCAATCTTTAATCTTATCTCTTCTGTGTTTCTTTCCTTTTGCTGTTTTTCTTGATTTCCTAATTTGAGGGTCAGT
>NW_026800538.1:0-2500 GCF_032191835.1 Heteronotia binoei
TCTATCTATCTAATCTATCTATCTAGCTCTTTCTCTTTCTATCTATCTATCTATCTATCTATCTATCTATCTATCTATCTATCTATACTTCTCTCTCTCTTTCTCTCTCTCTATTTCTCTCTCTCTCTATCTCACTATCTCATTATCTATCTATCTATCTATCTATCTATCTATCTATCTATCTATCTATCTATCTCTCTCTTCTCTCTCTCTATCTCTTTCCTCTCTCTGTCTCTCTCTCTCTCTGTATCTCTCTCTCTCTCACTACTTTCCTATCTATCTCTCTTTCTCTTTCTCTCTCTCTCTCTCTCTCTATCTATCTATCTAACCTATCTTTCTTTCTTTCTCTGTCTCTCTTCTCTCACTATCTTTCCAACATCTCTCTCTCTCTCTTTCTCCTTCTCTCTCTCTCTCTCTTTATGTCTATAACCTCCTCTCTCTCTCTCTATCTTAGTATCTCTCTCTCTTTCTCTCTCTGTCTTTCTCTATCTATCTATCTCTTTTCTTCTTTCTTTCTTTCTTTCTTTCTTTCTTTCTTTCCTTTCTCTTTCTTTCTTTCTTTCTTTCTTTCTTTCTTTCTTTCTTTCTTTCTTCTTTCTTTCTCCCTCTCTCTCTCTCTCACACTATCTATCTATCTATCTCTTTCTTTCTTTCTTCCTTCCCTTTCTTTCTCTCTCACTCTCTATCTTTATCTCTCTCACTATCTATCTATTATCTATCTATCTATCTATCTTATCTTTATATCTATCTATCTATCTATCTCTCTCTCTTTCTCGCTCTTTCTCTCTCTGTCTCTCTCTATCTATCTCTCTCTCACTTCTATCTCTCTATCTATCTCTTTCTCTCTCTTTCCCTCTCTCTCTCACTCTATCTATCTTATCTATCTATCCTTCTTCCTTTCTTTCTTCATTCTTATCTTTCTTTCTTTCTTTCTTTCTTTCTCTCTCTCTCTTTCTCTCTCACTATCTATCTATCTATACTTCTCTCTCTCTTTCTCTCTCTCTATTTCTCTCTCTCTATCTATCTCACTATCTCATTATCTATCTATCTATCTATCTATCTATCTATCTATCTATCTATCTATCTATCTCTTTCTCTCTCTGTCTCTCTCTCTCTCTGTATCTCTCTCTCTCACTTCTATCCTATCTCTCTTCTCTTTCTCTCTCTCTCTCTCTCTCTCTATCTATCTATCTCTCTTTCTTCTCTGTCTCTCTCTCACTATCTTTCTATCTATCTATCTATCTCTCTCTCTTTCTCTTTCTCTCTCTCTCTCTCTATCTCTCTCTCTCTCTTTATGTCTATAACTCTCTATCTCTCTCTCTCTAACTATCTCACTCTCTCTCTCAATCTTTCTATCTCTCTCTCTTTCTCTCTCTGTCTCTCTGTCTCTCTCTCTTCTCTATCTATACTCTTTTCTTCTTCTATCTTTCTTTCTTTCTCTCTCTCTCTCTTTCTTTCTCACTATCTATCATCTATCTATCTATCTCTTTCTTTCTTTCTTTCTTTCTTTCTCTCTCTCTAACTCTCTCTCTCTCTCTCTCTCTCTCTCACTATCTATCTATCTATCTATCTATCTATCTTCTCATTCTCTCTCTTTCTCTCTCTCTCTATCTCCTCTCCTCTCTCACTCTCTATCTATCTATATATCTATCTATCTCTTTTCTTCTTCTTTCTTTCCTACCTTTCTTTCTTTCTTTCATTCTTCTTTCCTTTCTTTCTTCTTTTTTCCTCTCTATCTATCTTTCTCTGTCACTATCTATCTATCTCTCTATCTATCTCTCTATCTATCTATCTATCTATCTATCTATCTCTTTCTCTCTCTGTCTCTCTCTCTCTCTGTATCTCTCTCTCTCACTTCTATCTATCTCTCTTTCTCTTTCTCTCTCTCTCTATCTATCTATCTATCTCTCTTTCTTTCTCTGTCTCTCTCTCTCACTATCTATCTATCTATCTATCTCTCTCTCTCTCTTCTCTCTTTCTCTCTCTCTCTCTCTATCTCTCTCTCTCTCTTTATGTCTATAACTCTCTATATATCTCTCTCTAACTATCTCACTCTCTCTCTATCTTTCTGTCTCTCTCTCTTTCTCTCTCTGCTCTCCTGTCTCTCTCTCTATCTATCTATCTCTTCTTCTTCTTTCTTTCTTTCTTTCTTCTTTCTTTCTCTCTCTCTCTCTTCTTTCTCACTATCTATCTATCTATCTATCTCTTTCTTTCTTTCTTTCTCTCTCTCTAACTCTCTCTCTCTATCTCTCTCTCACTATCTATCTATCTATCTATCTATCTATCTATCTATCTATCTATCTATCTATCTTTCTCTTTCTCTCTCTTTCTCTCTCTCATCTATCTCTCTCTCTCTCACTCTCTATCTATCTATCTATCTCTTTTCTTCTTTCTTTCTTTCTTACTTTCTTTCTTTCTTTCTTTCTCTCTATCTATCTTTCTCTGTCACTATCTATCTATCTATCTATCAATCTATCTATCTATACCTCTCTCTTTCTCT
>NW_026800538.1:37500-40000 GCF_032191835.1 Heteronotia binoei
TATCTATCTATCTATCTATCTCTCTTTCTCTTTCTCTTTCTCTCTCTCTCTCTCTTTCTTTCTCTGTCTCTCTCTCTCACTATCTATCTATCTATCTATCTATCTATCTATCTCTTTCTCTTTCTCTCTCTCTCTCTCTCTCTCTTTATGTCTATAACTCTCTATCTCTCTCTCTCTAACTATCTCTCTCTCTATCTTTCTATCTCTCTCTCTTTCTCTCTCTCTCTCTCTATCGATCTATCTCTTTTCTTTTTTCTTTCTTTGTATCTCTCTCTCTCTCTCACTATCTATCTATCTATCTATCTATCTATCTATCTATCTATCTATCTATCTATCTATCTATCTATCTATCTATCTATCTCTCTTTCTTTCTTTCTTTCTTTCTTTCCCTCTCACTCTCTCTCTTTATCTCTCTCTCACTATCTATCTATCTATCTATCTATCTATCTATCTATCTATCTATCTATCTATCTATCTATCTATCTAAATATCTATCTATCTCTCTATCTCTCTTTCTCTCTCTTTCTCTCTCTGTCTCTCTATCTATTTATCTCTCTCTCACTATCTATCTATCTATCTCTTTCTCTCTCTCTCACTCTCTATCTATCTCTTTTCTTCTTTCTTTCTTTCTTTCTTTCATTCTTTCTTTCTTTCTTTCTCTCCCTCTCTTTCTCTCTCACTATCTATCTATCTATCTATCTATCTATCTATCTATCTATCTATCTATCTATGTATACTTCTCTCTCTCTTTCTCTCTGTTTCTCACTCTCTCTCTATCTCACTATCTCATTATCTATCTATCTATCTATCTATCTATCTATCTATCTATCTATCTATCTATCTATCTATCTCTTTCTCTCTCTGTCTCTCTCTGTCTCTCTCTCTCTGTATATCTCTCTCTCTCACTTTCTATCTATCTATCTATCTCTCTTTCTCTTTCTCTCTCTCTCTCTATCTATCTCTCTCTCTCTCTTTCTTTCTCTGTCTCTCTGTCTCTCTCTCTCACTATCTATCTATGTATCTCTCTCTCTTTCTCTTTCTCTCTCTCTCTATCTCTCTCTCTCTTTATGTCTATAAATCTCTCTCTTTCTCTATCTCTCTCTCTATCTATCTTTCTATCTCTCTCTCTTTCTCTCTCTGTCTCTCTCTCTCTATCTATCTATCTATCTCTTTTCTTCTTTCTTTCTTTCTTTCTTTCTCTTTATCTCTCTCTCTCACTATCTATCTATCTATCTATCTATCTATCTTTCTCTCTCTTTCTCTCTCTGTCTCTCTCTATCTATTTATCTCTCTCTCAATATCTATCTATCTATCTATCTATCTATCTATCTATCTATACTTCTCTCTCTCTTTCTCTCTCTCTATTTCTCTCTCTCTCTCTATGTCACTATCTCATTATCTATCTATCTATCTATCTATCTATCTATCTATCTATCTATCTATCTATCTATCTATCTATCTATCTATCTATCTATCTATCTCTTTCTCTATCTGTCTCTCACTCTCTCTGTATCTCTCTCTCTCTCACTTTCTATCTATCTAGCTATCGCTCTTTCTCTTTCTCTCTCTCTCTCTTTCTTTCTCTGTCTCTCTCTCTCTCTCTCTCACTATCTATGTATCTATCTATCTAAATATCTATCTATCTATCTATCTATCTATCTATCTATCTATCTATCTATCTATCTATCTATCTCTTTCTCTCTCTGTCTCTCTCTATCTATTTATCTCTCTCTCACTATCTATCTATCTATCTCTTTCTCTCTCTTTCTCTCTTTCTCTCTCACTCTCTATCTATCTATCTATCTATCTATCTATCTCTTTTCTTCTTTCTTTCTTTCTTTCTTTCTCTCTCTCTGTCTCTCTCACTATCTATCTATCTATCTATCTATCTATCTATCTATCTATCTATCTATCTATCTATCTATCTCACTATCTATCTATCTATCTATCTATCTATCTATCTATCTATCTATCTATCTATCTATCTATCTATCTATCTATCTCTTTCCCTCTCTATCTCTCTCACTATCTATCTATCTATCTATCTATCTATCTATCTATCTATCTATCTATCTATCTATCTATCTATCTATCTATCTATCTATCTATCTATCTATCTATCTATCTATTTATCTATCTATCTCTTTCTCTCTCTGTCTCTCTCTATCTATTTATCTCTCTCTCACTATCTATCTATCTATCTCTTTCTCTCTCTTTCTCTCTTTCTCTCTCACTCTCTATCTATCTATCTATCTATCTCTTTTCTTCTTTCTTTCTTTCTTTCTTTCTTTCTCTCTCTCTGTCTCTCTCACTATCTATCTATCTATCTATCTATCTATCTATCTATCTATCTATCTATCTATCTATCTATCTATCTATCTATCTATCTATCTCTTTCCCTCTCTATCTCTCTCACTATCTATCTATCTATCTATCTATCTATCTATCTATCTATCTATCTATCTATCTATCTATCTATCTATCTATCTATCTATCTATC
>NW_026800539.1:0-80498 GCF_032191835.1 Heteronotia binoei
TATAGCCTATGAGATTCATTAGAATGAATGGGCCCATATGGTAAGGGTTAGGGTTAGGGTTAGAGTTCAGGGCACACTTATGTTAGGGTGAATATTGGGGTTGGGTTTAGGGTTGGATAAGATGTATTTTTAATATCACACTGAATGGTACACTCTTGATGGGGAAAAATTTTGGATGTTTTTCCATTCTCCATTATACCCTATGAGATTCATTAGAATGAATGGGCCCATATGGTAAGGGTTAGGGTTAGGGTTAGAGTTCAGGACACACATATGTTCGGTTTAAAATTGGGGTCTGATTTAGGGTTGGGTAAGATGTATTTTTAATATCACACTGAATGGTACACTATTGATGGAGAAAAATTTTGGATGTTTTTCCATTCTCCATTATAGCCTATGAGGTTCATTAGAATGAATGGACCCATATGGTAAGGGTTAGGGTTAGGGTTAGAGTTCAGGGCACACTTATGTTTGGGTGAATATTGGGGTTGGGTTTAGGGTTGGATAAGACGTATTTTTAATATCACACTGAATGGTACACTCTTGATGGGGAAAAATTTTGGATGTTTTTCCATTCTAAATTATAGCCTATGAGATTCATTAGAATGAATGGGCCCATATGGTAAGGGTTAGGGTTAGGATTAGAGTTCAGGGCACACTTATGTTTGGGTGAATATTGGGGTTGGGTTTAGGGTTGGATAAGATGTATTTTTAATATCACACTGAATGGTACACTCTTGATGGGGAAAAATTTTGGATGTTTTTCCATTCTCCATTATAGCCTATGAGATTCATTAGAATGAATGGGCCCATATGGTAAGGCTTAGGGTTAGGGTTAGAGTTCAGGGCACACTTATGTTTGGGTGAATATTGGGGTTGGGTTTAGGGTTGGATAAGATGTATTTTTAATATCACACTGAATGGTACACTCTTGATGGGGAAAAATTTTGGATGTTTTTCCATTCTCCATTATAGCCTATGAGATTCATTAGAATGAATGGGCCCATATGGTAAGGGTTAGGGTTAGGGTTAGAGTTCAGGACACACATATGTTCGGTTTAAAATTGGGGTCTGATTTAGGGTTGGGTAAGATGTATTTTTAATATCACACTGAATGGTACACTATTGATGGAGAAAAATTTTGGATGTTTTTCCATTCTCCATTATAGCCTATGAGGTTCATTAGAATGAATGGGCCCATATGGTAAGGGTTAGGGTTAGGGTTAGAGTTCAGGGCACACTTATGTTTGGGTGAATATTGGGGTTGGGTTTAGGGTTGGATAAGATGTATTTTTAATATCACACTGAATGGTACACTCTTGATGGGGAAAAATTTTGGATGTTTTTCCATTCTCCATTATAGCCTATGAGATTCATTAGAATGAATGGGCCCATATGGTAAGGGTTAGGGTTAGGGTTAGAGTTCAGGGCACACTTATGTTTGGGTGAATATTGGGGTTGGGTTTAGGGTTGGATAAGATGTATTTTTAATATCACACTGAATGGTACACTCTTGATGGGGAAAAATTTTGGATGTTTTTCCATTCTCCATTATAGCCTATGAGATTCATTAGAATGAATGGGCCCATATGGTAAGGGTTAGGGTTAGGGTTAGAGTTCAGGGCACACTTATGTTTGGGTGAATATTGGGGTTGGGTTTAGGGTTGGATAAGATGTATTTTTAATATCACACTGAATGGTACACTCTTGATGGGGAAGTATTTTGGATGTTTTTCCATTCTCCATTATAGCCTAAGAGATTCATTAGAATGAATGGGCCCATATGGTAAGGCTTAGGGTTAGGGTTAGAGTTCAGGACACACATATGTTCGGTTTAAAATTGGGGTCTGATTTAGGGTTGGGTAAGAGGTATTTTTAATATCACACTGAATGGTACACTATTGATGGAGAAAAATTTTGGATGTTTTTCCATTCTCCATTATAGCCTATGAGATTCATTAGAATGAATGGGCCCATATGGTAAGGGTTAGGGTTAGGGTTAGAGTTCAGGGCACACTTATGTTTGGGTGAATATTGGGGTTGGGTTTAGGGTTGGATAAGATGAATTTTTAATATCACACTGAATGGTACACTCTTGATGGGGGAAGAATTTTGGATGTTTTTCCATTCTCCATTATAGCCTATGAGATTCATTAGAATGAATGGGCCCATATGGTAAGGGTTAGGGTTAGGGTTAGAGTTCAGGGCACACTTATGTTTGGGTGAATATTGGGGTTGGGTTTAGGGTTGGATAAGATGTATTTTTAATATCACACGGAATGGTACACTCTTGATGGGGAAGAATTTTGGATGTTTTTCCATTCTCCATTATAGCCTATGAGATTCATTAGAATGAATGGGCCCATATGGTAAGGGTTAGGGTTAGGGTTAGAGTTCAGGGCACACTTATGTTTGGGTGAATATTGGGGTTGGGTTTAGGGTTGGATAAGATGTATTTTTAATATCACACTGAATGGTACACTCTTGATGGGGAAGAATTTTGGATGTTTTTCCATTCTCCATTATAGCCTATGAGATTCATTAGAATGAATGGGCCATATGGTAAGGGTTAGGGTTAGGGTTAGAGTTCAGGACACACATATGTTCGGTTTAAAATTGGGGTCTGATTTAGGGTTGGGTAAGATGTATTTTTAATATCACACTGAATGGTACACTATTGATGGAGAAAAATTTTGGATGTTTTTCCATTCTCCATTATAGCCTATGAGATTCATTAGAATGAATGGGCCCATATGGTAAGGGTTAGGGTTAGGGTTAGAGTTCAGGGCACACTTATGTTTGGGTGAATATTGGGGTTGGGTTTAGGGTTGGAAAAGATGTATTTTTAATATCACACTGAATGGTACACTCTTGATGGGGAAAAATTTTGGATGTTTTTCCATTCTCCATTATAGCGTATGAGATTCATTAGAATGAATGGGCCCATATGGTAAGGGTTAGGGTTAGGGTTAGAGTTCAGGACACACATATGTTCGGTTTAAAATTGGGGTCTGATTTAGGGTTGGGTAAGATGTATTTTTAATATCACACTGAATGGTACAGTATTGATGGAGAAAAATTTTGGATGTTTTTCCATTCTCCATTATAGCCTATGAGATTCATTAGAATGAATGGGCCCATATGGTAAGGGTTAGGGTTAGGGTTAGAGTTCAGGGCACACTTATGTTTGGGTGAATATTGGGGTTGGGTTTAGGATTGGATAAGATGAATTTTTAATATCACACTGAATGGTACACTCTTGATGGGGAAGAATTTTGGATGTTTTTCCATTCTCCATTATAGCCTATGAGATTCATTAGAATGAATGGGCCCATATGGTAAGGGTTAGGGTTAGGGTTAGAGTTCAGGGCACACTTATGTTTGGGTGAATATTGGGGTTGGGTTTAGGGTTGGATAAGATGTATTTTTAATATCACACTGAATGGTACACTCTTGATGGGGAAGAATTTTGGATGTTTTTCCATTCTCCATTATAGCCTATGAGATTCATTAGAATGAATGGGCCCATATGGTAAGGGTTAGGGTTAGGGTTAGAGTTCAGGGCACACTTATGTTTGGGTGAATATTGGGGTTGGGTTTAGGGTTGGATAAGATGTATTTTTAATATCACACAGAATGGTACACTCTTGATGGGGAAGAATTTTGGATGTTTTTCCATTCTCCATTATAGCCTATGAGATTCATTAGAATGAATGGGCCATATGGTAAGGGTTAGGGTTAGGGTTAGAGTTCAGGACACACATATGTTCGGTTTAAAATTGGGGTCTGATTTAGGGTTGGGTAAGATGAATTTTTAATATCACACTGAATGGTACACTCTTGATGGGGAAGAATTTTGGATGTTTTTCCATTCTCCATTATAGCCTATGAGATTCATTAGAATGAATGGGCCCATATGGTAAGGGTTAGGGTTAGGGTTAGAGTTCAGGGCACACTTATGTTTGGGTGAATATTGGGGTTGGGTTTAGGGTTGGATAAGATGTATTTTTTAATATCACACTGAATGGTACACTCTTGATGGGGAAGAATTTTGGATGTTTTTCCATTCTCCATTATAGCCTATGAGATTCATTAGAATGAATGGGCCCATATGGTAAGGGTTAGGGTTAGGGTTAGAGTTCAGGGCACACTTATGTTTGGGTGAATATTGGGGTTGGGTTTAGGGTTGGATAAGATGTATTTTTAATATCACACAGAATGGTACACTCTTGATGGGGAAGAATTTTGGATGTTTTTCCATTCTCCATTATAGCCTATGAGATTCATTAGAATGAATGGGCCATATGGTAAGGGTTAGGGTTAGGGTTAGAGTTCAGGACACACATATGTTCGGTTTAAAATTGGGGTCTGATTTAGGGTTGGGTAAGATGTATTTTTAATATCACACTGAATGGTACACTATTGATGGAGAAAAATTTTGGATGTTTTTCCATTCTCCATTATAGCCTATGAGATTCATTAGAATGAATGGGCCCATATGGTAAGGGTTAGGGTTAGGGTTAGAGTTCAGGGCACACTTATGTTTGGGTGAATATTGGGGTTGGGTTTAGGGTTGGAAAAGATGTATTTTTAATATCACACTGAATGGTACACTCTTGATGGGGAAAAATTTTGGATGTTTTTCCATTCTCCATTATAGCGTATGAGATTCATTAGAATGAATGGGCCCATATGGTAAGGGTTAGGGTTAGGGTTAGAGTTCAGGACACACATATGTTCGGTTTAAAATTGGGGTCTGATTTAGGGTTGGGTAAGATGTATTTTTAATATCACACTGAATGGTACAGTATTGATGGAGAAAAATTTTGGATGTTTTTCCATTCTCCATTATAGCCTATGAGATTCATTAGAATGAATGGGCCCATATGGTAAGGGTTAGGGTTAGGGTTAGAGTTCAGACACACATATGTTCGGTTTAAAATTGGGGTCTGATTTATGGTTGGGTAAGATGTATTTTTAATATCACACTGAATGGTACACTATTGATGGAGAAAAATTTTGGATGTTTTTCCATTCTCCATTATAGCCTATGAGATTCATTAGAATGAATGGGCCCATATGGTAAGGGTTAGGGTTAGGGTTATTGTTCAGGACACACATATGTTCGGTTTAAAATTGGGGTCTGATTTAGGGTTGGGTAAGATGTATTTTTAATATCACACTGAATGGTACACTATTGATGGAGAAAAATTTTGGATGTATTTCCATTCTCCATTATAGCCTATGAGATTCATTAGAATGAATGGGCCCATATGGTAAGGGTTAGGGTTAGGGTTAGAGTTCAGGGCACACTTATGTTTGGGTGAATATTGGGGTTGGGTTTAGGGTTGGATAAGATGTATTTTTAATATCACACTGAATGGTACACTCTTGATGGGGAAGAATTTTGGATGTTTTTCCATTCTCCATTATAGCCTATATGAGATTCATTAGAATGAATGGGCCATATGGTAAGGTTAGGGTTAGGGTTAGAGTTCAGGGCACACTTATGTTTGGGTGAATATTGGGGTTGGGTTTAGGGTTGGATAAGATGTATTTTTAATATCACACTGTATGGTACACTCTTGATGGGGAAAAATTTTGGATGTTTTTCCATTCTCCATTATAGCCTATGAGATTCATTAGAATGAATGGGCCCATATGGTAAGGGTTAGGGTTAGGGTTAGAGTTTAGGGCACACTTATGTTTGGGTGAATATTGGGGTTGGGTTTAGGGTTGGATAAGATGTATTTTTGATATCACACTGAATGGTACACTCTTGATGGGGAAAAATTTTGGATGTTTTTCCATTCTCCATTATAGCCTATGAGATTCATTAGAATGAATGGGCCCATATGGTAAGGGTTAGGGTTAGGGTTAGAGTTCAGGGCACACTTATGTTTGGGTGAATATTGGGGTTGGGTTTAGGGTTGGATAAGATGTATTTTTAATATCACACTGAATGGTACACTCTTGATGGGGAAAAATTTTGGATGTTTTTCCATTCTCCATTATAGCCTATGAGATTCATTAGAATGAATGGGCCCATATGGTAAGGCTTAGGGTTAGGGTTAGAGTTCAGGGCACACTTATGTTAGGGTGAATATTGGGGTTGGGTTTAGGGTTGGATAAGATGTATTTTTAATATCACACTGAATGGTACACTCTTGATGGGGAAAAATTTTGGATGTTTTTCCATTCTCCATTATACCCTATGAGATTAATTAGAATGAATGGGCCCATATGGTAAGGGTTAGGGTTAGGGTTAGAGTTCAGGACACACATATGTTCGGTTTAAAATTGGGGTCTGATTTAGGGTTGGGTAAGATGTATTTTTAATATCACACTGAATGGTACACTATTGATGGAGAAAAATTTTGGATGTTTTTCCATTCTCCATTATAGCCTATGTGGTTCATTAGAATGAATGGACCCATATGGTAAGGGTTAGGGTTAGGGTTAGAGTTCAGGGCACACTTATGTTTGGGTGAATATTGGGGTTGGGTTTAGGGTTGGATAAGATGTATTTTTAATATCACACTGAATGGTACACTCTTGATGGGGAAAAATTTTGGATGTTTTTCCATTCTCCATTATAGCCTATGAGATTCATTAGAATGAATGGGCCCATATGGTAAGGGTTAGGGTTAGGGTTAGAGTTCAGGGCACACTTATGTTTGGGTGAATATTGGGGTTGGGTTTAGGGTTGGATAAGATGTATTTTTAATATCACACTGAATGGTACACTCTTGATGGGGAAAAATTTTGGATGTTTTTCCATTCTCCATTATAGCCTATGAGATTCATTAGAATGAATGGGCCCATATGGTAAGGCTTAGGGTTAGGGTTAGAGTTCAGGGCACACTTATGTTTGGGTGAATATTGGGGTTGGGTTTAGGGTTGGATAAGATGTATTTTTAATATCACACTGAATGGTACACTCTTGATGGGGAAAAATTTTGGATGTTTTTCCATTCTCCATTATAGCCTATGAGATTCATTAGAATGAATGGGCCCATATGGTAAGGGTTAGGGTTAGGGTTAGAGTTCAGGACACACATATGTTCGGTTTAAAATTGGGGTCTGATTTAGGGTTGGGTAAGATGTATTTTTAATATCACACTGAATGGTACACTATTGATGGAGAAAAATTTTGGATGTTTTTCCATTCTCCATTATAGCCTATGAGGTTCATTAGAATGAATGGGCCCATATGGTAAGGGTTAGGGTTAGGGTTAGAGTTCAGGGCACACTTATGTTTGGGTGAATATTGGGGTTGGGTTTAGGGTTGGATAAGATGTATTTTTAATATCACACTGAATGGTACACTCTTGATGGGGAAAAATTTTGGATGTTTTTCCATTCTCCATTATAGCCTATGAGATTCATTAGAATGAATGGGCCCATATGGTAAGGGTTAGGGTTAGGGTTAGAGTTCAGGGCACACTTATGTTTGGGTGAATATTGGGGTTGGGTTTAGGGTTGGATAAGATGTATTTTTAATATCACACTGAATGGTACACTCTTGATGGGGAAAAAATTTTGGATGCTTTTCCATTGTCCATTATAGCCTATGAGATTCATTAGAATGAATGGGCCCATATGGTAAGGGTTAGGGTTAGGGTTAGAGTTCAGGGCACACTTATGTTTGGGTGAATATTGGGGTTGGGGTTTAGGGTTGGATAAGATGTATTTTTAATATCACACTGAATGGTACACTCTTGATGGGGAAGAATTTTGGATGTTTTTCCATTCTCCATTATAGCCTATGAGATTCATTAGAATGAATGGGCCCATATGGTAAGGGTTAGGGTTAGGGTTAGAGTTCAGGACACACATATGTTCGGTTTAAAATTGGGGTCTGATTTAGGGTTGGGTAAGATGTATTTTTAATATCACACTGCATGGTACACTATTGATGGAGAAAAATTTTGGATGTTTTTCCATTCTCCATTATAGCCTATGAGATTCATTAGAATGAATGGGCCCATATGGTAAGGGTTAGGGTTAGGGTTAGAGTTCAGGGCACACTTATGTTTGGGTGAATATTGGGGTTGGGTTTAGGGTTGGATAAGATGTATTTTTAATATCACACTGAATGGTACACTCTTGATGGGGAAAAATTTTGGATGTTTTTCCATTCTCCATTATAGCCTATGAGATTCATTAGAATGAATGGGCCCATATGGTAAGGCTTAGGGTTAGGGTTAGAGTTCAGGGCACACTTATGTTTGGGTGAATATTGGGGTTGGGTTTAGGGTTGGATAAGATGTATTTTTAATATCACACTGAATGGTACACTCTTGGTGGGGAAAAATTTTGGATGTTTTTCCATTCTCCATTATAGCCTATGAGATTCATTAGAATGAATGGGCCCATATGGTAAGGGTTAGGGTTAGGGTTAGAGTTCAGGACACACATATGTTCGGTTTAAAATTGGGGTCTGATTTAGGGTTGGGTAAGATGTATTTTTAATATCACACTGAATGGTACACTATTGATGGAGAAAAATTTTGGATGTTTTTCCATTCTCCATTATAGCCTATGAGGTTCATTAGAATGAATGGGCCCATATGGTAAGGGTTAGGGTTAGGGTTAGAGTTCAGGGCACACTTATGTTTGGGTGAATATTGGGGTTGGGTTTAGGGTTGGATAAGATGTATTTTTAATATCACACTGAATGGTACACTCTTGATGGGGAAAAATTTTGGATGTTTTTCCATTCTCCATTATAGCCTATGAGATTCATTAGAATGAATGGGCCCATATGGTAAGGGTTAGGGTTAGGGTTAGAGTTCAGGGCACACTTATGTTTGGGTGAATATTGGGGTTGGGTTTAGGGTTGGATAAGATGTATTTTTAATATCACACTGAATGGTACACTCTTGATGGGGAAAAATTTTGGATGCTTTTCCATTCTCCATTATAGCCTATGAGATTCATTAGAATGAATGGGCCCATATGGTAAGGGTTAGGGTTAGGGTTAGAGTTCAGGGCACACTTATGTTTGGGTGAATATTGGGGTTGGGTTTAGGGTTGGAAAAGATGTATTTTTAATATCACACTGAATGGTACACTCTTGATGGGGAAGAATTTTGGATGTTTTTCCATTCTCCATTATAGCCTATGAGATTCATTAGAATGAATGGGCCCATATGGTAAGGGTTAGGGTTAGGGTTAGAGTTCAGGGCACACTTATGTTTGGGTGAATATTGGGGTTGGGTTTAGGGTTGGATAAGATGTATTTTTAATATCACACTGAATGGTACACTCTTGATGGGGAAGAATTTTGGATGTTTTTCCATTCTCCATTATAGCCTATGAGATTCATTAGAATGAATGGGCCATATGGTAAGGGTTAGGGTTAGGGTTAGAGTTCAGGACACACATATGTTCGGTTTAAAATTGGGGTCTGATTTAGGGTTGGGTAAGATGTATTTTTAATATCACACTGAATGGTACACTATTGATGGAGAAAAATTTTGGATGTTTTTCCATTCTCCATTATAGCCTATGAGATTCATTAGAATGAATGGGCCCATATGGTAAGGGTTAGGGTTAGGGTTAGAGTTCAGGGCACACTTATGTTTGGGTGAATATTGGGGTTGGGTTTAGGGTTGGAAAAGATGTATTTTTAATATCACACTGAATGGTACACTCTTGATGGGGAAAAATTTTGGATGTTTTTCCATTCTCCATTATAGCGTATGAGATTCATTAGAATGAATGGGCCCATATGGTAAGGGTTAGGGTTAGGGTTAGAGTTCAGGACACACATATGTTCGGTTTAAAATTGGGGTCTGATTTAGGGTTGGGTAAGATGTATTTTTAATATCACACTGAATGGTACAGTATTGATGGAGAAAAATTTTGGATGTTTTTCCATTCTCCATTATAGCCTATGAGATTCATTAGAATGAATGGGCCCATATGGTAAGGGTTAGGGTTAGGGTTAGAGTTCAGGACACACATATGTTCGGTTTAAAATTGGGGTCTGATTTAGGGTTGGGTAAGATGTATTTTTAATATCACACTGAATGGTACACTATTGATGGAGAAAAATTTTGGATGTTTTTCCATTCTCCATTATAGCCTATGAGATTCATTAGAATGAATGGGCCCATATGGTAAGGGTTAGGGTTAGGGTTATTGTTCAGGACACACATATGTTCGGTTTAAAATTGGGGTCTGATTTAGGGTTGGGTAAGATGTATTTTTAATATCACACTGAATGGTACACTATTGATGGAGAAAAATTTTGGATGTATTTCCATTCTCCATTATAGCCTATGAGATTCATTAGAATGAATGGGCCCATATGGTAAGGGTTAGGGTTAGGGTTAGAGTTCAGGGCACACTTATGTTTGGGTGAATATTGGGGTTGGGTTTAGGGTTGGATAAGATGTATTTTTAATATCACACTGAATGGTACACTCTTGATGGGGAAGAATTTTGGATGTTTTTCCATTCTCCATTATAGCCTATGAGATTCATTAGAATGAATGGGCCCATATGGTAAGGGTTAGGGTTAGGGTTAGAGTTCAGGGCACACTTATGTTTGGGTGAATATTGGGGTTGGGTTTAGGGTTGGATAAGATGTATTTTTAATATCACACTGTATGGTACACTCTTGATGGGGAAAAATTTTGGATGTTTTTCCATTCTCCATTATAGCCTATGAGATTCATTAGAATGAATGGGCCCATATGGTAAGGGTTAGGGTTAGGGTTAGAGTTCAGGGCACACTTATGTTTGGGTGAATATTGGGGTTGGGTTTAGGGTTGGATAAGATGTATTTTTAATATCACACTGAATGGTACACTCTTGATGGGGAAAAATTTTGGATGTTTTTCCATTCTCCATTATAGCCTATGAGATTCATTAGAATGAATGGGCCCATATGGTAAGGGTTAGGGTTAGGGTTAGAGTTCAGGGCACACTTATGTTAGGGTGAATATTGGGGTTGGGTTTAGGGTTGGATAAGATGTATTTTTAATATCACACTGAATGGTACACTCTTGATGGGGAAAAATTTTGGATGTTTTTCCATTCTCCATTATACCCTATGAGATTCATTAGAATGAATGGGCCCATATGGTAAGGGTTAGGGTTAGGGTTAGAGTTCAGGACACACATATGTTCGGTTTAAAATTGGGGTCTGATTTAGGGTTGGGTAAGATGTATTTTTAATATCACACTGAATGGTACACTATTGATGGAGAAAAATTTTGGATGTTTTTCCATTCTCCATTATAGCCTATGAGGTTCATTAGAATGAATGGACCCATATGGTAAGGGTTAGGGTTAGGGTTAGAGTTCAGGGCACACTTATGTTTGGGTGAATATTGGGGTTGGGTTTAGGGTTGGATAAGACGTATTTTTAATATCACACTGAATGGTACACTCTTGATGGGGAAAAATTTTGGATGTTTTTCCATTCTAAATTATAGCCTATGAGATTCATTAGAATGAATGGGCCCATATGGTAAGGGTTAGGGTTAGGATTAGAGTTCAGGGCACACTTATGTTTGGGTGAATATTGGGGTTGGGTTTAGGGTTGGATAAGATGTATTTTTAATATCACACTGAATGGTACACTCTTGATGGGGAAAAATTTTGGATGTTTTTCCATTCTCCATTATAGCCTATGAGATTCATTAGAATGAATGGGCCCATATGGTAAGGCTTAGGGTTAGGGTTAGAGTTCAGGGCACACTTATGTTTGGGTGAATATTGGGGTTGGGTTTAGGGTTGGATAAGATGTATTTTTAATATCACACTGAATGGTACACTCTTGATGGGGAAAAATTTTGGATGTTTTTCCATTCTCCATTATAGCCTATGAGATTCATTAGAATGAATGGGCCCATATGGTAAGGGTTAGGGTTAGGGTTAGAGTTCAGGACACACATATGTTCGGTTTAAAATTGGGGTCTGATTTAGGGTTGGGTAAGATGTATTTTTAATATCACACTGAATGGTACACTATTGATGGAGAAAAATTTTGGATGTTTTTCCATTCTCCATTATAGCCTATGAGGTTCATTAGAATGAATGGGCCCATATGGTAAGGGTTAGGGTTAGGGTTAGAGTTCAGGGCACACTTATGTTTGGGTGAATATTGGGGTTGGGTTTAGGGTTGGATAAGATGTATTTTTAATATCACACTGAATGGTACACTCTTGATGGGGAAGAATTTTGGATGTTTTTCCATTCTCCATTATAGCCTATGAGATTCATTAGAATGAATGGGCCCATATGGTAAGGGTTAGGGTTAGGGTTAGAGTTTAGGGCACACTTATGTTTGGGTGAATATTGGGGTTGGGTTTAGGGTTGGATAAGATGTATTTTTGATATCACACTGAATGGTACACTCTTGATGGGGAAAAATTTTGGATGTTTTTCCATTCTCCATTATAGCCTATGAGATTCATTAGAATGAATGGGCCCATATGGTAAGGGTTAGGGTTAGGGTTAGAGTTTAGGGCACACTTATGTTTGGGTGAATATTGGGGTTGGGTTTAGGGTTGGATAAGATGTATTTTTGATATCACACTGAATGGTACACTCTTGATGGGGAAAAATTTTGGATGTTTATCCATTCTCCATTATAGCCTATGAGATTCATTAGAATGAATGGGCCCATATGGTAAGGGTTAGGGTTAGGGTTAGAGTTCAGGGCACACTTATGTTTGGGTGAATATTGGGGTTGGGTTTAGGGTTGGATAAGATGTATTTTTAATATCACACTGAATGGTACACTCTTGATGGGGAAAAATTTTGGATGTTTTTCCATTCTCCATTATAGCCTATGAGATTCATTAGAATGAATGGGCCCATATGGTAAGGGTTAGGGTTAGGGTTAGAGTTCAGGGCACACTTATGTTTGGGTGAATATTGGGGTTGGGTTTAGGGTTGGAAAAGATGTATTTTTAATATCACACTGAATGGTACACTCTTGATGGGGAAAAATTTTGGATGTTTTTCCATTCTCCATTATAGCGTATGAGATTCATTAGAATGAATGGGCCCATATGGTAAGGGTTAGGGTTAGGGTTAGAGTTCAGGACACACATATGTTCGGTTTAAAATTGGGGTCTGATTTAGGGTTGGGTAAGATGTATTTTTAATATCACACTGAATGGTACAGTATTGATGGAGAAAAATTTTGGATGTTTTTCCATTCTCCATTATAGCCTATGAGATTCATTAGAATGAATGGGCCCATATGGTAAGGGTTAGGGTTAGGGTTAGAGTTCAGGACACACATATGTTCGGTTTAAAATTGGGGTCTGATTTAGGGTTGGGTAAGATGTATTTTTAATATCACACTGAATGGTACACTATTGATGGAGAAAAATTTTGGATGTTTTTCCATTCTCCATTATAGCCTATGAGATTCATTAGAATGAATGGGCCCATATGGTAAGGGTTAGGGTTAGGGTTATTGTTCAGGACACACATATGTTCGGTTTAAAATTGGGGTCTGATTTAGGGTTGGGTAAGATGTATTTTTAATATCACACTGAATGGTACACTATTGATGGAGAAAAATTTTGGATGTATTTCCATTCTCCATTATAGCCTATGAGATTCATTAGAATGAATGGGCCCATATGGTAAGGGTTAGGGTTAGGGTTAGAGTTCAGGGCACACTTATGTTTGGGTGAATATTGGGGTTGGGTTTAGGGTTGGATAAGATGTATTTTTAATATCACACTGAATGGTACACTCTTGATGGGGAAGAATTTTGGATGTTTTTCCATTCTCCATTATAGCCTATGAGATTCATTAGAATGAATGGGCCCATATGGTAAGGGTTAGGGTTAGGGTTAGAGTTCAGGGCACACTTATGTTTGGGTGAATATTGGGGTTGGGTTTAGGGTTGGATAAGATGTATTTTTAATATCACACTGTATGGTACACTCTTGATGGGGAAAAATTTTGGATGTTTTTCCATTCTCCATTATAGCCTATGAGATTCATTAGAATGAATGGGCCCATATGGTAAGGGTTAGGGTTAGGGTTAGAGTTCAGGGCACACTTATGTTTGGGTGAATATTGGGGTTGGGTTTAGGGTTGGATAAGATGTATTTTTAATATCACACTGAATGGTACACTCTTGATGGGGAAAAATTTTGGATGTTTTTCCATTCTCCATTATAGCCTATGAGATTCATTAGAATGAATGGGCCCATATGGTAAGGGTTAGGGTTAGGGTTAGAGTTCAGGGCACACTTATGTTAGGGTGAATATTGGGGTTGGGTTTAGGGTTGGATAAGATGTATTTTTAATATCACACTGAATGGTACACTCTTGATGGGGAAAAATTTTGGATGTTTTTCCATTCTCCATTATACCCTATGAGATTCATTAGAATGAATGGGCCCATATGGTAAGGGTTAGGGTTAGGGTTAGAGTTCAGGACACACATATGTTCGGTTTAAAATTGGGGTCTGATTTAGGGTTGGGTAAGATGTATTTTTAATATCACACTGAATGGTACACTATTGATGGAGAAAAATTTTGGATGTTTTTCCATTCTCCATTATAGCCTATGAGGTTCATTAGAATGAATGGACCCATATGGTAAGGGTTAGGGTTAGGGTTAGAGTTCAGGGCACACTTATGTTTGGGTGAATATTGGGGTTGGGTTTAGGGTTGGATAAGACGTATTTTTAATATCACACTGAATGGTACACTCTTGATGGGGAAAAATTTTGGATGTTTTTCCATTCTAAATTATAGCCTATGAGATTCATTAGAATGAATGGGCCCATATGGTAAGGGTTAGGGTTAGGATTAGAGTTCAGGGCACACTTATGTTTGGGTGAATATTGGGGTTGGGTTTAGGGTTGGATAAGATGTATTTTTAATATCACACTGAATGGTACACTCTTGATGGGGAAAAATTTTGGATGTTTTTCCATTCTCCATTATAGCCTATGAGATTCATTAGAATGAATGGGCCCATATGGTAAGGCTTAGGGTTAGGGTTAGAGTTCAGGGCACACTTATGTTTGGGTGAATATTGGGGTTGGGTTTAGGGTTGGATAAGATGTATTTTTAATATCACACTGAATGGTACACTCTTGATGGGGAAAAATTTTGGATGTTTTTCCATTCTCCATTATAGCCTATGAGATTCATTAGAATGAATGGGCCCATATGGTAAGGGTTAGGGTTAGGGTTAGAGTTCAGGACACACATATGTTCGGTTTAAAATTGGGGTCTGATTTAGGGTTGGGTAAGATGTATTTTTAATATCACACTGAATGGTACACTATTGATGGAGAAAAATTTTGGATGTTTTTCCATTCTCCATTATAGCCTATGAGGTTCATTAGAATGAATGGGCCCATATGGTAAGGGTTAGGGTTAGGGTTAGAGTTCAGGGCACACTTATGTTTGGGTGAATATTGGGGTTGGGTTTAGGGTTGGATAAGATGTATTTTTAATATCACACTGAATGGTACACTCTTGATGGGGAAGAATTTTGGATGTTTTTCCATTCTCCATTATAGCCTATGAGATTCATTAGAATGAATGGGCCCATATGGTAAGGGTTAGGGTTAGGGTTAGAGTTTAGGGCACACTTATGTTTGGGTGAATATTGGGGTTGGGTTTAGGGTTGGATAAGATGTATTTTTGATATCACACTGAATGGTACACTCTTGATGGGGAAAAATTTTGGATGTTTTTCCATTCTCCATTATAGCCTATGAGATTCATTAGAATGAATGGGCCCATATGGTAAGGGTTAGGGTTAGGGTTAGAGTTTAGGGCACACTTATGTTTGGGTGAATATTGGGGTTGGGTTTAGGGTTGGATAAGATGTATTTTTGATATCACACTGAATGGTACACTCTTGATGGGGAAAAATTTTGGATGTTTATCCATTCTCCATTATAGCCTATGAGATTCATTAGAATGAATGGGCCCATATGGTAAGGGTTAGGGTTAGGGTTAGAGTTCAGGGCACACTTATGTTTGGGTGAATATTGGGGTTGGGTTTAGGGTTGGATAAGATGTATTTTTAATATCACACTGAATGGTACACTCTTGATGGGGAAAAATTTTGGATGTTTTTCCATTCTCCATTATAGCCTATGAGATTCATTAGAATGAATGGGCCCATATGGTAAGGGTTAGGGTTAGGGTTAGAGTTCAGGGCACACTTATGTTAGGGTGAATATTGGGGTTGGGTTTAGGGTTGGATAAGATGTATTTTTAATATCACACTGAATGGTACACTCTTGATGGGGAAAAATTTTGGATGTTTTTCCATTCTCCATTATAGCCTATGAGATTCATTAGAATGAATGGGCCCATATGGTAAGGGTTAGGGTTAGGGTTAGAGTTCAGGACACACATATGTTCGGTTTAAAATTGGGGTCTGATTTAGGGTTGGGTAAGATGTATTTTTAATATCACACTGAATGGTACACTATTGATGGAGAAAATTTTTGGATGTTTTTCCATTCTCCATTATAGCCTATGAGGTTCATTAGAATGAATGGACCCATATGGTAAGGGTTAGGGTTAGGGTTAGAGTTCAGGGCACACTTATGTTTGGGTGAATATTGGGGTTGGGTTTAGGGTTGGATAAGATGTATTTTTAATATCACACTGAATGGTACACTCTTGATGGGGAAAAATTTTGGATGTTTTTCCATTCTAAATTATAGCCTATGAGATTCATTAGAATGAATGGGCCCATATGGTAAGGGTTAGGGTTAGGGTTAGAGTTCAGGGCACACTTATGTTTGGGTGAATATTGGGGTTGGGTTTAGGGTTGGATAAGATGTATTTTTAATATCACACTGAATGGTACACTCTTGATGGGGAAAAATTTTGGATGTTTTTCCATTCTCCATTATAGCCTATGAGATTCATTAGAATGAATGGGCCCATATGGTAAGGCTTAGGGTTAGGGTTAGAGTTCAGGGCACACTTATGTTTGGGTGAATATTGGGGTTGGGTTTAGGGTTGGATAAGATGTATTTTTAATATCACACTGAATGGTACACTCTTGATGGGGAAAAATTTTGGATGTTTTTCCATTCTCCATTATAGCCTATGAGATTCATTAGAATGAATGGGCCCATATGGTAAGGGTTAGGGTTAGGGTTAGAGTTCAGGACACACATATGTTCGGTTTAAAATTGGGGTCTGATTTAGGGTTGGGTAAGATGTATTTTTAATATCACACTGAATGGTACACTATTGATGGAGAAAAATTTTGGATGTTTTTCCATTCTCCATTATAGCCTATGAGGTTCATTAGAATGAATGGGCCCATATGGTAAGGGTTAGGGTTAGGGTTAGAGTTCAGGGCACACTTATGTTTGGGTGAATATTGGGGTTGGGTTTAGGGTTGGATAAGATGTATTTTTAATATCACACTGAATGGTACACTCTTGATGGGGAAAAATTTTGGATGTTTTTCCATTCTCCATTATAGCCTATGAGATTCATTAGAATGAATGGGCCCATATGGTAAGGGTTAGGGTTAGGGTTAGAGTTCAGGGCACACTTATGTTTGGGTGAATATTGGGGTTGGGTTTAGGGTTGGATAAGATGTATTTTTAATATCACACTGAATGGTACACTCTTGATGGGGAAAAATTTTGGATGCTTTTCCATTGTCCATTATAGCCTATGAGATTCATTAGAATGAATGGGCCCATATGGTAAGGGTTAGGGTTAGGGTTAGAGTTCAGGGCACACTTATGTTTGGGTGAATATTGGGGTTGGGTTTAGGGTTGGAAAAGATGTATTTTTAATATCACACTGAATGGTACACTCTTGATGGGGAAGAATTTTGGATGTTTTTCCATTCTCCATTATAGCCTATGAGATTCATTAGAATGAATGGGCCCATATGGTAAGGGTTAGGGTTAGGGTTAGAGTTCAGGACACACATATGTTCGGTTTAAAATTGGGGTCTGATTTAGGGTTGGGTAAGATGTATTTTTAATATCACACTGCATGGTACACTATTGATGGAGAAAAATTTTGGATGTTTTTCCATTCTCCATTATAGCCTATGAGATTCATTAGAATGAATGGGCCCATATGGTAAGGGTTAGGGTTAGGGTTAGAGTTCAGGGCACACTTATGTTTGGGTGAATATTGGGGTTGGGTTTAGGGTTGGATAAGATGTATTTTTAATATCACACTGAATGGTACACTCTTGATGGGGAAAAATTTTGGATGTTTTTCCATTCTCCATTATAGCCTATGAGATTCATTAGAATGAATGGGCCCATATGGTAAGGCTTAGGGTTAGGGTTAGAGTTCAGGGCACACTTATGTTTGGGTGAATATTGGGGTTGGGTTTAGGGTTGGATAAGATGTATTTTTAATATCACACTGAATGGTACACTCTTGGTGGGGAAAAATTTTGGATGTTTTTCCATTCTCCATTATAGCCTATGAGATTCATTAGAATGAATGGGCCCATATGGTAAGGGTTAGGGTTAGAGTTCAGGACACACATATGTTCGGGTTAAAATTGGGGTCTGATTTAGGGTTGGGTAAGATGTATTTTTAATATCACACTGAATGGTACACTATTACTATTGATGGAGAAAAATTTTGGATGTTTTTCCATTCTCCATTATAGCCTATGAGGTTCATTAGAATGAATGGGCCCATATGGTAAGGGTTAGGGTTAGGGTTAGAGTTCAGGGCACACTTATGTTTGGGTGAATATTGGGGTTGGGTTTAGGGTTGGATAAGATGTATTTTTAATATCACACTGAATGGTACACTCTTGATGGGGAAAAATTTTGGATGTTTTTCCATTCTCCATTATAGCCTATGAGATTCATTAGAATGAATGGGCCCATATGGTAAGGGTTAGGGTTAGGGTTAGAGTTCAGGGCACACTTATGTTTGGGTGAATATTGGGGTTGGGTTTAGGGTTGGATAAGATGTATTTTTAATATCACACTGAATGGTACACTCTTGATGGGGAAAAATTTTGGATGCTTTTCCATTCTCCATTATAGCCTATGAGATTCATTAGAATGAATGGGCCCATATGGTAAGGGTTAGGGTTAGGGTTAGAGTTCAGGGCACACTTATGTTTGGGTGAATATTGGGGTTGGGTTTAGGGTTGGAAAAGATGTATTTTTAATATCACACTGAATGGTACACTCTTGATGGGGAAGAATTTTGGATGTTTTTCCATTCTCCATTATAGCCTATGAGATTCATTAGAATGAATGGGCCCATATGGTAAGGGTTAGGGTTAGGGTTAGAGTTCAGGACACACATATGTTCGGTTTAAAATTGGGGTCTGATTTAGGGTTGGGTAAGATGTATTTTTAATATCACACTGCATGGTACACTATTGATGGAGAAAAATTTTGGATGTTTTTCCATTCTCCATTATAGCCTATGAGATTCATTAGAATGAATGGGCCCATATGGTAAGGGTTAGGGTTAGGGTTAGAGTTCAGGGCACACTTATGTTTGGGTGAATATTGGGGTTGGGTTTAGGGTTGGATAAGATGTATTTTTAATATCACACTGAATGGTACACTCTTGGTGGGGAAAAATTTTGGATGTTTTTCCATTCTCCATTATAGCCTATGAGATTCATTAGAATGAATGGGCGCATATGGTAAGGGTTAGGGTTAGGGTTAGAGTTCAGGGCACACTTATGTTTGGGTGAATATTGGGGTTGGGTTTAGGGTTGGATAAGATGTATTTTTAATATCACACTGAATGGTACACTCTTGATGGGGAAAAATTTTGGATGTTTTTCCATTCTCCATTATAGCCTATGAGATTCATTAGAATGAATGGGCCCATATGGTAAGGGTTAGGGTTAGGGTTAGAGTTCAGGGCACACTTATGTTTGGGTGAATATTGGGGTTGGGTTTAGGGTTGGATAAGATGTATTTTTAATATCACACTGAATGGTACACTCTTGATGGGGAAGTATTTTGGATGTTTTTCCATTCTCCATTATAGCCTAAGAGATTCATTAGAATGAATGGGCCCATATGGTAAGGGTTAGGGTTAGGGTTAGAGTTCAGGACACACATATGTTCGGTTTAAAATTGGGGTCTGATTTAGGGTTGGGTAAGATGTATTTTTAATATCACACTGAATGGTACACTATTGATGGAGAAAAATTTTGGATGTTTTTCCATTCTACATTATAGCCTATGAGATTCATTAGAATGAATGGGCCCATATGGTAAGGGTTAGGGTTAGGGTTAGAGTTCAGGGCACACTTATGTTTGGGTGAATATTGGGGTTGGGTTTAGGGTTGGATAAGATGAATTTTTAATATCACACTGAATGGTACACTCTTGATGGGGAAGAATTTTGGATGTTTTTCCATTCTCCATTATAGCCTATGAGATTCATTAGAATGAATGGGCCCATATGGTAAGGGTTAGGGTTAGGGTTAGAGTTCAGGGCACACTTATGTTTGGGTGAATATTGGGGTTGGGTTTAGGGTTGGATAAGATGTATTTTTAATATCACACTGAATGGTACACTCTTGATGGGGAAGAATTTTGGATGTTTTTCCATTCTCCATTATAGCCTATGAGATTCATTAGAATGAATGGGTCCATATGGTAAGGGTTAGGGTTAGGGTTAGAGTTCAGGGCACACTTATGTTTGGGTGAATATTGGGGTTGGGTTTAGGGTTGGATAAGATGTATTTTTAATATCACACTGAATGGTACACTCTTGATGGGGAAGAATTTTGGATGTTTTTCCATTCTCCATTATAGCCTATGAAATTCATTAGAATGAATGGGCCCATATGGTAAGGGTTAGGGTTAGGGTTAGAGTTCAGGGCACACTTATGTTTGGGTGAATATTGGGGTTGTGTTTAGGGTTGGATAAGATGTATTTTTAATATCACACTGAATGGTACACTCTTGATGTGGAAAAATTTTGGGCTGTTTTTCCATTCTCCATTATAGCCTATGAGATTCATTAGAATGAATGGGCCCATATGGTAAGGGTTAGGGTTAGGGTTAGAGTTCAGGGCACACTTATGTTTGGGTGAATATTGGGTTGGGTTTAGGGTTGGATAAGATGTATTTTTAATATCACACTGAATGGTACACTCTTGATGGGGAAAAATTTTGGATGTTTTTCCATTCTCCATTATAGCCTATGAGATTCATTAGAATGAATGGGCCCATATGGTAAGGATTAGGGTTAGGGTTAGAGTTCAGGCACACTTATGTTTGGGTGAATATTGGGGTTGGGTTTAGGGTTGGATAAGATGTATTTTTAATATCACACTGAATGGTACACTATTGATGGAGAAAAATTTTGGATGTTTTTCCATTCTCCATTATAGCCTATGAGATTCATTAGAATGAATGGGCCCATATGGTAAGGGTTAGGGTTAGGGTTATTGTTCAGGACACACATATGTTCGGTTTAAAATTGGGGTCTGATTTAGGGTTGGGTAAGATGTATTTTTAATATCAACTGAATGGTACACTATTGATGGAGAAAAATTTTGGATGTTTTTCCATTCTCCATTATAGCCTATGAGATTCATTAGAATGAATGGGCCCATATGGTAAGGGTTAGGGTTAGGGTTAGAGTTCAGGGCACCCTTATGTTTGGGTGAATATTGGGGTTGGGTTTAGGGTTGGATAAGATGAATTTTTAATATCACACTGAATGGTACACTCTTGATGGGGAAGAATTTTGGATGTTTTTCCATTCTCCATTATAGCCTATGAGATTCATTAGAATGAATGGGCCCATATGGTAAGGGTTAGGGTTAGGGTTAGAGTTCAGGGCACACTTATGTTTGGGTGAATATTGGGGTTGGGTTTAGGGTTGGATAAGATGTATTTTTAATATCACACTGTATGGTACACTCTTGATGGGGAAAAATTTTGGATGTTTTTCCATTCTCCATTATAGCCTATGAGATTCATTAGAATGAATGGGCCCATATGGTAAGGGTTTAGGGTTAGGGTTAGAGTTTAGGGCACACTTATGTTTGGGTGAATATTGGGGTTGGGTTTAGGGTTGGATAAGATGTATTTTTTGATATCACACTGAATGGTACACTCTTGATGGGGAAAAATTTTGGATGTTTTTCCATTCTCCATTATAGCCTATGAGATTCATTAGAATGAATGGGCCCATATGGTAAGGGTTAGGGTTAGGGTTAGAGTTCAGGCACACTTATGTTTGGGTGAATATTGGGGTTGGGTTTAGGGTTGGATAAGATGTATTTTTAATATCACACTGAATGGTACACTCTTGATGGGGAAAAATTTTGGATGTTTTTCCATTCTCCATTATAGCCTATGAGATTCATTAGAATGAATGGGCCCATATGGTAAGGGTTAGGGTTAGGGTTAGAGTTCAGAGCACACTTATGTTTGGGTGAATATTGGGGTTGGGTTTAGGGTTGGATAAGATGTATTTTTAATATCACACTGAATGGTACACTCTTGATGGGGAAAAATTTTGGATGTTTTTCCATTCTCCATTATAGCCTATGAGATTCATTAGAATGAATGGGCCCATATGGTAAGGGTTAGGGTTAGGGTTAGAGTTCAGGACACACATATGTTCGGTTTAAAATTGGGGTCTGATTTAGGGTTGGGTAAGATGTATTTTTAATATCACACTGAATGGTACACTCTTGATGGAGAAAAATTTTGGATGTTTTTCCATTCTCCATTATAGCCTATGAGGTTCATTAGAATGAATGGACCCATATGGTAAGGGTTAGGGTTAGGGTTAGAGTTCAGGGCACACTTATGTTTGGGTGAATATTGGGGTTGGGTTTAGGGTTGGATAAGATGTATTTTTAATATCACACTGAATGGTACACTCTTGATGGGGAAAAATTTTGGATGTTTTTCCATTCTCCATTATAGCCTATGAGGTTCATTAGAATGAATGGCCCATATGGTAAGGGTTAGGGTTAGGGTTAGAGTTCAGGGCACACTTATGTTTGGGTGAATATTGGGGTTGGGTTTAGGGTTGGATAAGATGTATTTTTAATATCACACTGAATGGTACACTCTTGATGGGGAAAAATTTTGGATGTTTTTCCATTCTCCATTATAGCCTATGAGATTCATTAGAATGAATGGGCCCATATGGTAAGGGTTAGGGTTAGGGTTAGAGTTCAGGGCACACTTATGTTTGGGTGAATATTGGGGTTGGGTTTAGGGTTGGATAAGATGTATTTTTTAATATCACACTGAATGGTACACTCTTGATGGGGAAAAATTTTGGATGTTTTTCCATTCTCCATTATAGCCTATGAGATTCATTAGAATGAATGGGCCCATATGGTAAGGGTTAGGGTTAGGGTTAGAGTTCAGGGCACACTTATGTTTGGGTGAATATTGGGGTTGGGTTTAGGGTTGGAAAAGATGTATTTTTAATATCACACTGAATGGTACACTCTTGATGGGGAAGAATTTTGGATGTTTTTCCATTCTCCATTATAGCCTATGAGATTCATTAGAATGAATGGGCCCATATGGTAAGGGTTAGGGTTAGGGTTAGAGTTCAGGACACACATATGTTCGGTTTAAAATTGGGGTCTGATTTAGGGTTGGGTAAGATGTATTTTTAATATCACACTGAATGGTACACTATTGATGGAGAAAAATTTTGGATGTTTTTCCATTCTCCATTATAGCCTATGAGATTCATTAGAATGAATGGGCCCATATGGTAAGGGTTAGGGTTAGGGTTAGAGTTCAGGGCACACTTATGTTTGGGTGAATATTGGGGTTGGGTTTAGGGTTGGAAAAGATGTATTTTTAATATCACACTGAATGGTACACTCTTGATGGGGAAAAATTTTGGATGTTTTTCCATTCTCCATTATAGCGTATGAGATTCATTATAATGAATGGGCCCATATGGTAAGGGTTAGGGTTAGGGTTAGAGTTCAGGACACACATATGTTCGGTTTAAATTGGGGTCTGATTTAGGGTTGGATAAGATGTATTTTTAATATCACACTGAATGGTACACTCTTGATGGGGAAGAATTTTGGATGTTTTTCCATTCTCCATTATAGCCTATGAGATTCATTAGAATGAATGGGCCCATATGGTAAGGGTTAGGGTTAGGGTTAGAGTTCAGGACACACATATGTTCAGTTTAAAATGTGGGTCTGATTTAGGGTTGGGTAAGATGTATTTTTAATATCACACTGAATGGTACACTATTGATGGAGAAAAATTTTGGATGTTTTTCCATTCTCCATTATAGCCTATGAGATTCATTAGAATGAATGGGCCATATGGTAAGGGTTAGGGTTAGGGTTAGAGTTCAGGGCACACTTATGTTTGGGTGAATATTGGGGTTGGGTTTAGGGTTGGATAAGATGTATTTTTAATATCACACTGAATGGTACACTCTTGATGGGGAAAAATTTTGGATGTTTTTCCATTCTCCATTATAGCCTATGAGATTCATTAGAATGAATGGGCCCATATGGTAAGGGTTAGGGTTAGGGTTAGAGTTCAGGGCACACTTATGTTTGGGTGAATATTGGGGTTGGGTTTAGGGTTGGATAAGATGTATTTTTAATATCACACTGAATGGTACACTCTTGGTGGGGAAAATTTTTGGATGTTTTTCCATTCTCCATTATAGCCTATGAGATTCATTAGAATGAATGGGCCCATATGGTAAGGGTTAGGGTTAGGGTTAGAGTTCAGGGCACACTTATGTTTGGGTGAATATTGGGGTTGGGTTTAGGGTTGGATAAGATGTATTTTTAATATCACACTGAATGGTACACTCTTGATGGGGAAAAATTTTGGATGTTTTTCCATTCTCCATTATAGCCTATGAGATTCATTAGAATGAATGGGCCCATATGGTAAGGGTTAGGGTTAGGGTTAGAGTTCAGGGCACACTTATGTTTGGGTGAATATTGGGGTTGGGTTTAGGGTTGGATAAGATGTATTTTTAATATCACACTGAATGGTACACTCTTGATGGGGAAGAATTTTGGATGTTTTTCCATTCTCCATTATAGCCGAAGAGATTCATTAGAATGAATGGGCCCATATGGTAAGGGTTAGGGTTAGGGTTAGAGTTCAGGACACACATATGTTCGGTTTAAAATTGGGGTCTGATTTAGGGTTGGGTAAGATGTATTTTTAATATCACACTGAATGGTACACTATTGATGGAGAAAATTTTTGATAGTTTTTCCATTCTCCATTATAGCCTATGAGATTCATTAGAATGAATGGGCCCATATGGTAAGGGTTAGGGTTAGGGTTAGAGTTCAGGGCACACTTATGTTTGGGTGAATATTGGGGTTGGGTTTAGGGTTGGAAAAGATGTATTTTTAATATCACACTGAATGGTACACTCTTGATGGGGAAAAATTTTGGATGTTTTTCCATTCTCCATTATAGCGTATGAGATTCATTAGAATGAATGGGCCCATATGGTAAGGGTTAGGGTTAGGGTTAGAGTTCAGGACACACATATGTTCGGTTTAAAATTGGGGTCTGATTTAGGGTTGGGTAAGATGTATTTTTAATATCACACTGAATGGTACACTCTTGATGGGGAAGAATTTTGGACGTTTTTTCCATTCTCCATTATAGCCTATGAGATTCATTAGAATGAATGGGCCCATATGGTAAGGGTTAGGGTTAGGGTTAGAGTTCAGGACACACATATGTTCAGTTTAAAATTGGGGTCTGATTTAGGGTTGGGTAAGATGTATTTTTAATATCACACTGAATGGTACACTATTGATGGAGAAAAATTTTGGATGTTTTTCCATTCTCCATTATAGCCTATGAGATTCATTAGAATGAATGGGCCCATATGGTAAGGGTTAGGGTTAGGGTTAGAGTTCAGGGCACACTTATGTTTGGGTGAATATTGGGGTTGGGTTTAGGGTTGGATAAGATGTATTTTTAATATCACACTGAATGGTAAACTCTTGATGGGGAAAAATTTTGGATGTTTTTCCATTCTCCATTATAGCCTATGAGATTCATTAGAATGAATGGGCCCATATGGTAAGGGTTAGGGTTAGGGTTAGAGTTTAGGGCACACTTATGTTTGGGTGAATATTGGGGTTGGGTTTAGGGTTGGATAAGATGTATTTTTAATATCACACTGAATGGTACACTCTTGATGGGGAAAAATTTTGGATGTTTTTCCATTCTCCATTATAGCCTATGAGATTCATTACAATGAATGGGCCCATACGGTAAGGGTTAGGGTTAGGGTTAGAGTTCAGGGCACACTTATGTTTGGGTGAATATTGGAGTTGGGTTTAGGGTTGGAAAAGATGTATTTTTAATATCACACTGAATGGTACACTCTTGATGGGGAAAAATTTTGGATGTTTTTCAATTCTCCATTATAGCCTATGAGATTCATTAGAATGAATGGGCCCATATGGTAAGGGTTAGGGTTAGGGTTAGAGTTCAGGGCACACTTATGTTTGGGTGAATATTGGGGTTGGGTTTAGGGTTGGATAAGATGTATTTTTAATATCACACTGAATGGTACACTCTTGATGGGGAAAAATTTTGGATGTTTTTCCATTCTCCATTATAGCCTATGAGATTCATTACAATGAATGGGCCCATACGGTAAGGGTTAGGGTTAGGGTTAGAGTTCAGGGCACACTTATGTTTGGGTGAATATTGGAGTTGGGTTTAGGGTTGGAAAAGATGTATTTTTAATATCACACTGAATGGTACACTCTTGATGGGGAAAAATTTTGGATGTTTTTCCATTCTCCATTATAGCCTATGAGATTCATTAGAATGAATGGGCCCATATGGTAAGGGTTAGGGTTAGGGTTAGAGTTCAGGGCACACTTATGTTTGGGTGAATATTGGGGTTGGGTTTAGGGTTGGATAAGATGTATTTTTAATATCACACTGAATGGTACACTATTGATGGAGAAAATTTTTGATAGTTTTTCCATTCTCCATTATAGCCTATGAGATTCATTAGAATGAATGGGCCCATATGGTAAGGGTTAGGGTTAGGGTTAGAGTTCAGGGCACACTTATGTTTGGGTGAATATTGGGGTTGGGTTTAGGGTTGGAAAAGATGTATTTTTAATATCACACTGAATGGTACACTCTTGATGGGGAAAAATTTTGGATGTTTTTCCATTCTCCATTATAGCGTATGAGATTCATTAGAATGAATGGGCCCATATGGTAAGGGTTAGGGTTAGGGTTAGAGTTCAGGACACACATATGTTCGGTTTAAAATTGGGGTCTGATTTAGGGTTGGGTAAGATGTATTTTTAATATCACACTGAATGGTACACTCTTGATGGGGAAGAATTTTGGACGTTTTTCCATTCTCCATTATAGCCTATGAGATTCATTAGAATGAATGGGCCCATATGGTAAGGGTTAGGGTTAGGGTTAGAGTTCAGGACACACATATGTTCAGTTTAAAATTGGGGTCTGATTTAGGGTTGGGTAAGATGTATTTTTAATATCACACTGAATGGTACACTATTGATGGAGAAAAATTTTGGATGTTTTTCCATTCTCCATTATAGCCTATGAGATTCATTAGAATGAATGGGCCCATATGGTAAGGGTTAGGGTTAGAGTTCAGGGCACACTTATGTTTGGGTGAATATTGGGGTTGGGTTTAGGGTTGGATAAGATGTATTTTTAATATCACACTGAATGGTAAACTCTTGATGGGGAAAAATTTTGGATGTTTTTCCATTCTCCATTATAGCCTATGAGATTCATTAGAATGAATGGGCCCATATGGTAAGGGTTAGGGTTAGGGTTAGAGTTTAGGGCACACTTATGTTTGGGTGAATATTGGGGTTGGGTTTAGGGTTGGATAAGATGTATTTTTAATATCACACTGAATGGTACACTCTTGATGGGGAAAAATTTTGGATGTTTTTCCATTCTCCATTATAGCCTATGAGATTCATTACAATGAATGGGCCCATACGGTAAGGGTTAGGGTTAGGGTTAGAGTTCAGGGCACACTTATGTTTGGGTGAATATTGGAGTTGGGTTTAGGGTTGGAAAAGATGTATTTTTAATATCACACTGAATGGTACACTCTTGATGGGGAAAAATTTTGGATGTTTTTCCATTCTCCATTATAGCCTATGAGATTCATTAGAATGAATGGGCCCATATGGTAAGGGTTAGGGTTAGGGTTAGAGTTCAGGGCACACTTATGTTTGGGTGAATATTGGGGTTGGGTTTAGGGTTGGATAAGATGTATTTTTAATATCACACTGAATGGTACACTATTGATGGAGAAAATTTTTGATAGTTTTTCCATTCTCCATTATAGCCTATGAGATTCATTAGAATGAATGGGCCCATATGGTAAGGGTTAGGGTTAGGGTTAGAGTTCAGGGCACACTTATGTTTGGGTGAATATTGGGGTTGGGTTTAGGGTTGGAAAAGATGTATTTTTAATATCACACTGAATGGTACACTCTTGATGGGGAAAAATTTTGGATGTTTTTCCATTCTCCATTATAGCGTATGAGATTCATTAGAATGAATGGGCCCATATGGTAAGGGTTAGGGTTAGGGTTAGAGTTCAGGACACACATATGTTCGGTTTAAAATTGGGGTCTGATTTAGGGTTGGGTAAGATGTATTTTTAATATCACACTGAATGGTACACTCTTGATGGGGAAGAATTTTGGACGTTTTTCCATTCTCCATTATAGCCTATGAGATTCATTAGAATGAATGGGCCCATATGGTAAGGGTTAGGGTTAGGGTTAGAGTTCAGGACACACATATGTTCAGTTTAAAATTGGGGTCTGATTTAGGGTTGGGTAAGATGTATTTTTAATATCACACTGAATGGTACACTATTGATGGAGAAAAATTTTGGATGTTTTTCCATTCTCCATTATAGCCTATGAGATTCATTAGAATGAATGGGCCCATATGGTAAGGGTTAGGGTTAGAGTTCAGGGCACACTTATGTTTGGGTGAATATTGGGGTTGGGTTTAGGGTTGGATAAGATGTATTTTTAATATCACACTGAATGGTAAACTCTTGATGGGGAAAAATTTTGGATGTTTTTCCATTCTCCATTATAGCCTATGAGATTCATTAGAATGAATGGGCCCATATGGTAAGGGTTAGGGTTAGGGTTAGAGTTTAGGGCACACTTATGTTTGGGTGAATATTGGGGTTGGGTTTAGGGTTGGATAAGATGTATTTTTAATATCACACTGAATGGTACACTCTTGATGGGGAAAAATTTTGGATGTTTTTCCATTCTCCATTATAGCCTATGAGATTCATTACAATGAATGGGCCCATACGGTAAGGGTTAGGGTTAGGGTTAGAGTTCAGGGCACACTTATGTTTGGGTGAATATTGGAGTTGGGTTTAGGGTTGGAAAAGATGTATTTTTAATATCACACTGAATGGTACACTCTTGATGGGGAAAAATTTTGGATGTTTTTCAATTCTCCATTATAGCCTATGAGATTCATTAGAATGAATGGGCCCATATGGTAAGGGTTAGGGTTAGGGTTAGAGTTCAGGGCACACTTATGTTTGGGTGAATATTGGGGTTGGGTTTAGGGTTGGATAAGATGTATTTTTAATATCACACTGAATGGTACACTCTTGATGGGGAAAAATTTTGGATGTTTTTCCATTCTCCATTATAGCCTATGAGATTCATTACAATGAATGGGCCCATACGGTAAGGGTTAGGGTTAGGGTTAGAGTTCAGGGCACACTTATGTTTGGGTGAATATTGGAGTTGGGTTTAGGGTTGGAAAAGATGTATTTTTAATATCACACTGAATGGTACACTCTTGATGGGGAAAAATTTTGGATGTTTTTCCATTCTCCATTATAGCCTATGAGATTCATTAGAATGAATGGGCCCATATGGTAAGGGTTAGGGTTAGGGTTAGAGTTCAGGGCACACTTATGTTTGGGTGAATATTGGGGTTGGGTTTAGGGTTGGATAAGATGTATTTTTAATATCACACTGAATGGTACACTCTTGATGGGGAAAAATTTTGGATGTTTTTCCATTCTCCATTATAGCCTATGAGATTCATTAGAATGAATGGGCCCATATGGTAAGGGTTAGGGTTAGGGTTAGAGTTCAGGGCACACTTATGTTTGGGTGAATATTGGGGTTGGGTTTAGGGTTGGAAAAGATGTATTTTTAATATCACACTGAATGGTACACTCTTGATGGGGAAAAATTTTGGATGTTTTTCCATTCTCCATTATAGCCTATGAGATTCATTAGAATGAATGGGCCCATATGGTAAGGGTTAGGTTAGGGTTAGAGTTCAGGGCACACTTATGTTTGGGTGAATATTGGGGTTGGGTTTAGGGTTGGATAAGATGTATTTTTAATATCACACTGAATGGTACACTCTTGATGGGGAAAAATTTTGGATGTTTTTCCATTCTCCATTATAGCCTATGAGATTCATTAGAATGAATGGGCCCATATGGTAAGGGTTAGGGTTAGGGTTAGAGTTCAGGGCACACTTATGTTTGGGTGAATATTGGGGTTGGGTTTAGGGTTGGATAAGATGTATTTTTAATATCACACTGAATGGTACACTCTTGATGGGGAAAAATTTTGGATGTTTTTCCATTCTCCATTATAGCCTATGAGATTCATTAGAATAAATGGGCCCATATGGTAAGGGTTAGGGTTAGGGTTAGAGTTCAGGGCACACTTATGTTTGGGTGAATATTGGGGTTGGGTTTAGGGTTGGATAAGATGTATTTTTAATATCACACTGAATGGTACACTCTTGATGGGGAAAATTTTGGATGTTTTTCCATTCTCCATTATAGCCTATGAGATTCATTAGAATGAATGGGCCCATATGGTAAGGGTTAGGGTTAGGGTTAGAGTTCAGGACACACATATGTTCGGTTTAAAATTGGGGTCTGATTTAGGGTTGGGTAAGATGTATTTTTAATATCACACTGAATGGTACACTATTGATGGAGAAAAATTTTGGATGTTTTTCCATTCTCCATTATAGCCTATGAGATTCATTAGAATGAATGGGCCCATATGGTAAGGGTTAGGGTTAGGGTTAGAGTTCAGGGCACACTTATGTTTGGGTGAATATTGGGGTTGGGTTTAGGGTTGGATAAGATGTATTTTTAATATCACACTGAATGGTACACTCTTGATGGGGAAGAATTTTGGATGTTTTTCCATTCTCCATTATAGCCTAAGAGATTCATTAGAATGAATGGGCCCATATGGTAAGGGTTAGGGTTAGGGTTAGAGTTCAGGACACACATATGTTCGGTTTAAAATTGGGGTCTGATTTAGGGTTGGGTAAGATGTATTTTTAATATCACACTGAATGGTACACTATTGATGGAGAAAATTTTTGATAGTTTTTCCATTCTCCATTATAGCCTATGAGATTCATTAGAATGAATGGGCCCATATGGTAAGGGTTAGGGTTAGGGTTAGAGTTCAGGGCACACTTATGTTTGGGTGAATATTGGGGTTGGGTTTAGGGTTGGAAAAGATGTATTTTTAATATCACACTGAATGGTACACTCTTGATGGGGAAAAATTTTGGATGTTTTTCCATTCTCCATTATAGCGTATGAGATTCATTAGAATGAATGGGCCCATATGGTAAGGGTTAGGGTTAGGGTTAGAGTTCAGGACACACATATGTTCGGTTTAAAATTGGGGTCTGATTTAGGGTTGGATAAGATGTATTTTTAATATCACACTGAATGGTACACTCTTGATGGGGAAGAATTTTGGACGTTTTTCCATTCTCCATTATAGCCTATGAGATTCATTAGAATGAATGGGCCCATATGGTAAGGGTTAGGGTTAGGGTTAGAGTTCAGGACACACATATGTTCAGTTTAAAATTGGGGTCTGATTTAGGGTTGGGTAAGATGTATTTTTAATATCACACTGAATGGTACACTATTGATGGAGAAAAATTTTGGATGTTTTTCCATTCTCCATTATAGCCTATGAGATTCATTAGAATGAATGGGCCCATATGGTAAGGGTTAGGGTTAGGGTTAGAGTTCAGGGCACACTTATGTTTGGGTGAATATTGGGGTTGGGTTTAGGGTTGGATAAGATGTATTTTTAATATCACACTGAATGGTAAACTCTTGATGGGGAAAAATTTTGGATGTTTTTCCATTCTCCATTATAGCCTATGAGATTCATTAGAATGAATGGGCCCATATGGTAAGGGTTAGGGTTAGGGTTAGAGTTTAGGGCATACTTATGTTTGGGTGAATATTGGGGTTGGGTTTAGGGTTGGATAAGATGTATTTTTAATATCACACTGAATGGTACACTCTTGATGGGGAAAAATTTTGGATGTTTTTCCATTCTCCATTATAGCCTATGAGATTCATTACAATGAATGGGCCCATACGGTAAGGGTTAGGGTTAGGGTTAGAGTTCAGGGCACACTTATGTTTGGGTGAATATTGGAGTTGGGTTTAGGGTTGGAAAAGATGTATTTTTAATATCACACTGAATGGTACACTCTTGATGGGGAAAAATTTTGGATGTTTTTCAATTCTCCATTATAGCCTATGAGATTCATTAGAATGAATGGGCCCATATGGTAAGGGTTAGGGTTAGGGTTAGAGTTCAGGGCACACTTATGTTTGGGTGAATATTGGGGTTGGGTTTAGGGTTGGATAAGATGTATTTTTAATATCACACTGAATGGTACACTCTTGATGGGGAAAAATTTTGGATGTTTTTCCATTCTCCATTATAGCCTATGAGATTCATTACAATGAATGGGCCCATACGGTAAGGGTTAGGGTTAGGGTTAGAGTTCAGGGCACACTTATGTTTGGGTGAATATTGGAGTTGGGTTTAGGGTTGGAAAAGATGTATTTTTAATATCACACTGAATGGTACACTCTTGATGGGGAAAAATTTTGGATGTTTTTCCATTCTCCATTATAGCCTATGAGATTCATTAGAATGAATGGGCCCATATGGTAAGGGTTAGGGTTAGGGTTAGAGTTCAGGGCACACTTATGTTTGGGTGAATATTGGGGTTGGGTTTAGGGTTGGATAAGATGTATTTTTAATATCACACTGAATGGTACACTCTTGATGGGGAAAAATTTTGGATGTTTTTCCATTCTCCATTATAGCCTATGAGATTCATTAGAATGAATGGGCCCATATGGTAAGGGTTAGGTTAGGGTTAGAGTTCAGGGCACACTTATGTTTGGGTGAATATTGGGGTTGGGTTTAGGGTTGGATAAGATGTATTTTTAATATCACACTGAATGGTACACTCTTGATGGGGAAAAATTTTGGATGTTTTTCCATTCTCCATTATAGCCTATGAGATTCATTAGAATGAATGGGCCCATATGGTAAGGGTTAGGGTTAGGGTTAGAGTTCAGGGCACACTTATGTTTGGGTGAATATTGGGGTTGGGTTTAGGGTTGGATAAGATGTATTTTTAATATCACACTGAATGGTACACTCTTGATGGGGAAAAATTTTGGATGTTTTTCCATTCTCCATTATAGCCTATGAGATTCATTAGAATGAATGGGCCCATATGGTAAGGGTTAGGGTTAGGGTTAGAGTTCAGGGCACACTTATGTTTGGGTGAATATTGGGGTTGGGTTTAGGGTTGGATAAGATGTATTTTTAATATCACACTGAATGGTACACTCTTGATGGGGAAAAATTTTGGATGTTTTTCCATTCTCCATTATAGCCTATGAGATTCATTAGAATGAATGGGCCCATATGGTAAGGGTTAGGGTTAGGGTTAGAGTTCAGGGCACACTTATGTTTGGGTGAATATTGGGGTTGGGTTTAGGGTTGGAAAAGATGTATTTTTAATATCACACTGAATGGTACACTCTTGATGGGGAAGAATTTTGGATGTTTTTCCATTCTCCATTATAGCCTATGAGATTCATTAGAATGAATGAGCCCATATGGTAAGGGTTAGGGTTAGGGTTAGAGTTCAGGACACACATATGTTCGGTTTAAAATTGGGGTCTGATTTAGGGTTGGGTAAGATGTATTTTTAATATCACACTGAATGGTACACTATTGATGGAGAAAAATTTTGGATGTTTTTCCATTCTCCATTATAGCCTATGAGATTCATTAGAATGAATGGGCCCATATGGTAAGGGTTAGGGTTAGGGTTAGAGTTCAGGGCACACTTATGTTTGGGTGAATATTGGGGTTGGGTTTAGGGTTGGAAAAGATGTATTTTTAATATCACACTGAATGGTACACTCTTCATGGGGAAAAATTTTGGATGTTTTTCCATTCTCCATTATAGCGTATGAGATTCATTATAATGAATGGGCCCATATGGTAAGGGTTAGGGTTAGGGTTAGAGTTCAGGACACACATATGTTCGGTTTAAAATTGGGGTCTGATTTAGGGTTGGATAAGATGTATTTTTAATATCACACTGAATGGTGCACTCTTGATGGGGAAGAATTTTGGATGTTTTTCCATTCTCCATTATAGCCTATGAGATTCATTAGAATGAATGGGCCCATATGGTAAGGGTTAGGGTTAGGGTTAGAGTTCAGGACACACATATGTTCAGTTTAAAATTGGGGTCTGATTTAGGGTTGGGTAAGATGTATTTTTAATATCACACTGAATGGTACACTATTGATGGAGAAAAATTTTGGATGTTTTTCCATTCTCCATTATAGCCTATGAGATTCATTAGAATGAATGGGCCCATATGGTAAGGGTTAGGGTTAGGGTTAGAGTTCAGGGCACACTTATGTTTGGGTGAATATTGGGGTTGGGTTTAGGGTTGGATAAGATGTATTTTTAATATCACACTGAATGGTACACTCTTGATGGGGAAAAATTTTGGATGTTTTTCCATTCTCCATTATAGCCTATGAGATTCATTAGAATGAATGGGCCCATATGGTAAGGGTTAGGGTTAGGGTTAGAGTTCAGGGCACACTTATGTTTGGGTGAATATTGGGGTTGGGTTTAGGGTTGGATAAGATGTATTTTTAATATCACACTGAATGGTACACTCTTGGTGGGGAAAATTTTTGGATGTTTTTCCATTCTCCATTATAGCCTATGAGATTCATTAGAATGAATGGGCCCATATGGTAAGGGTTAGGGTTAGAGTTCAGGGCACACTTATGTTTGGGTGAATATTGGGGTTGGGTTTAGGGTTGGATAAGATGTATTTTTAATATCACACTGAATGGTACACTCTTGATGGGGAAAAATTTTGGATGTTATTCCATTCTCCATTATAGCCTATGAGATTCATTAGAATGAATGGGCCCATATGGTAAGGGTTAGGGTTAGGGTTAGAGTTCAGGGCACACTTATGTTTGGGTGAATATTGGGGTTGGGTTTAGGGTTGGATAAGATGTATTTTTAATATCACACTGAATGGTACACTCTTGATGGGGAAGAATTTTGGATGTTTTTCCATTCTCCATTATAGCCTAAGAGATTCATTAGAATGAATGGCCCCATATGGTAAGGGTTAGGGTTAGGGTTAGAGTTCAGGACACACATATGTTCGGTTTAAAATTGGGGTCTGATTTAGGGTTGGGTAAGATGTATTTTTAATATCACACTGAATGGTACACTATTGATGGAGAAAATTTTTGGATGTTTTTCCATTCTCCATTATAGCCTATGAGATTCATTAGAATGAATGGGCCCATATGGTAAGGGTTAGGGTTAGGGTTAGAGTTCAGGGCACACTTATGTTTGGGTGAATATTGGGGTTGGGTTTAGGGTTGGAAAAGATGTATTTTTAATATCACACTGAATGGTACACTCTTGATGGGGAAAAATTTTGGATGTTTTTCCATTCTCCATTATAGCGTATGAGATTCATTAGAATGAATGGGCCCATATGGTAAGGGTTAGGGTTAGGGTTAGAGTTCAGGACACACATATGTTCGGTTTAAAATTGGGGTCTGATTTAGGGTTGGATAAGATGTATTTTTAATATCACACTGAATGGTACACTCTTGATGGGGAAGAATTTTGGACGTTTTTCCATTCTCCATTATAGCCTATGAGATTCATTAGAATGAATGGGCCCATATGGTAAGGGTTAGGGTTAGGGTTAGAGTTCAGGACACACATATGTTCAGTTTAAAATTGGGGTCTGATTTAGGGTTGGGTAAGATGTATTTTTAATATCACACTGAATGGTACACTATTGATGGAGAAAAATTTTGGATGTTTTTCCATTCTCCATTATAGCCTATGAGATTCATTAGAATGAATGGGCCCATATGGTAAGGGTTAGGGTTAGGGTTAGAGTTCAGGGCACACTTATGTTTGGGTGAATATTGGGGTTGGGTTTAGGGTTGGATAAGATGTATTTTTAATATCACACTGAATGGTACACTCTTGATGGGGAAAAATTTTGGATGTTTTTCCATTCTCCATTATAGCCTATGAGATTCATTAGAATGAATGGGCCCATATGGTAAGGGTTAGGGTTAGGGTTAGAGTTCAGGGCACACTTATGTTTGGGTGAATATTGGGGTTGGGTTTAGGGTTGGATAAGATGTATTTTTAATATCACACTGAATGGTACACTCTTGGTGGGGAAAATTTTTGGATGTTTTTCCATTCTCCATTATAGCCTATGAGATTCATTAGAATGAATGGGCCCATATGGTAAGGGTTAGGGTTAGAGTTCAGGGCACACTTATGTTTGGGTGAAAATTGGGGTTGGGTTTAGGGTTGGATAAGATGTATTTTTAATATCACACTGAATGGTACACTCTTGATGGGGAAAAATTTTGGATGTTATTCCATTCTCCATTATAGCCTATGAGATTCATTAGAATGAATGGGCCCATATGGTAAGGGTTAGGGTTAGGGTTAGAGTTCAGGGCACACTTATGTTTGGGTGAATATTGGGGTTGGGTTTAGGGTTGGATAAGATGTATTTTTAATATCACACTGAATGGTACACTCTTGATGGGGAAGAATTTTGGATGTTTTTCCATTCTCCATTATAGCCTAAGAGATTCATTAGAATGAATGGCCCCATATGGTAAGGGTTAGGGTTAGGGTTAGAGTTCAGGACACACATATGTTCGGTTTAAAATTGGGGTCTGATTTAGGGTTGGGTAAGATGTATTTTTAATATCACACTGAATGGTACACTATTGATGGAGAAAATTTTTGGATGTTTTTCCATTCTCCATTATAGCCTATGAGATTCATTAGAATGAATGGGCCCATATGGTAAGGGTTAGGGTTAGGGTTAGAGTTCAGGGCACACTTATGTTTGGGTGAATATTGGGGTTGGGTTTAGGGTTGGAAAAGATGTATTTTTAATATCACACTGAATGGTACACTCTTGATGGGGAAAAATTTTGGATGTTTTTCCATTCTCCATTATAGCGTATGAGATTCATTAGAATGAATGGGCCCATATGGTAAGGGTTAGGGTTAGGGTTAGAGTTCAGGACACACATATGTTCGGTTTAAAATTGGGGTCTGATTTAGGGTTGGATAAGATGTATTTTTAATATCACACTGAATGGTACACTCTTGATGGGGAAGAATTTTGGACGTTTTTCCATTCTCCATTATAGCCTATGAGATTCATTAGAATGAATGGGCCCATATGGTAAGGGTTAGGGTTAGGGTTAGAGTTCAGGACACACATATGTTCAGTTTAAAATTGGGGTCTGATTTAGGGTTGGATAAGATGTATTTTTAATATCACACTGAATGGTACACTATTGATGGAGAAAAATTTTGGATGTTTTTCCATTCTCCATTATAGCCTATGAGATTCATTAGAATGAATGGGCCCATATGGTAAGGGTTAGGGTTAGGGTTAGAGTTCAGGGCACACTTATGTTTGGGTGAATATTGGGGTTGGGTTTAGGGTTGGATAAGATGTATTTTTAATATCACACTGAATGGTAAACTCTTGATGGGGAAAAATTTTGGATGTTTTTCCATTCTCCATTATAGCCTATGAGATTCATTAGAATGAATGGGCCCATATGGTAAGGGTTAGGGTTAGGGTTAGAGTTTAGGGCACACTTATGTTTGGGTGAATATTGGGGTTGGGTTTAGGGTTGGATAAGATGTATTTTTAATATCACACTGAATGGTACACTCTTGATGGGGAAAAATTTTGGATGTTTTTCCATTCTCCATTATAGCCTATGAGATTCATTACAATGAATGGGCCCATACGGTAAGGGTTAGGGTTAGGGTTAGAGTTCAGGGCACACTTATGTTTGGGTGAATATTGGAGTTGGGTTTAGGGTTGGAAAAGATGTATTTTTAATATCACACTGAATGGTACACTCTTGATGGGGAAAAATTTTGGATGTTTTTCAATTCTCCATTATAGCCTATGAGATTCATTAGAATGAATGGGCCCATATGGTAAGGGTTAGGGTTAGGGTTAGAGTTCAGGGCACACTTATGTTTGGGTGAATATTGGGGTTGGGTTTAGGGTTGGATAAGATGTATTTTTAATATCACACTGAATGGTACACTCTTGATGGGGAAAAATTTTGGATGTTTTTCCATTCTCCATTATAGCCTATGAGATTCATTACAATGAATGGGCCCATACGGTAAGGGTTAGGGTTAGGGTTAGAGTTCAGGGCACACTTATGTTTGGGTGAATATTGGAGTTGGGTTTAGGGTTGGAAAAGATGTATTTTTAATATCACACTGAATGGTACACTCTTGATGGGGAAAAATTTTGGATGTTTTTCCATTCTCCATTATAGCCTATGAGATTCATTAGAATGAATGGGCCCATATGGTAAGGGTTAGGGTTAGGGTTAGAGTTCAGGGCACACTTATGTTTGGGTGAATATTGGGGTTGGGTTTAGGGTTGGATAAGATGTATTTTTAATATCACACTGAATGGTACACTCTTGATGGGGAAAAATTTTGGATGTTTTTCCATTCTCCATTATAGCCTATGAGATTCATTAGAATGAATGGGCCCATATGGTAAGGGTTAGGGTTAGGGTTAGAGTTCAGGGCACACTTATGTTTGGGTGAATATTGGGGTTGGGTTTAGGGTTGGAAAAGATGTATTTTTAATATCACACTGAATGGTACACTCTTGATGGGGAAAAATTTTGGATGTTTTTCCATTCTCCATTATAGCCTATGAGATTCATTAGAATGAATGGGCCCATATGGTAAGGGTTAGGTTAGGGTTAGAGTTCAGGGCACACTTATGTTTGGGTGAATATTGGGGTTGGGTTTAGGGTTGGATAAGATGTATTTTTAATATCACACTGAATGGTACACTCTTGATGGGGAAAAATTTTGGATGTTTTTCCATTCTCCATTATAGCCTATGAGATTCATTAGAATGAATGGGCCCATATGGTAAGGGTTAGGGTTAGGGTTAGAGTTCAGGGCACACTTATGTTTGGGTGAATATTGGGGTTGGGTTTAGGGTTGGATAAGATGTATTTTTAATATCACACTGAATGGTACACTCTTGATGGGGAAAAATTTTGGATGTTTTTCCATTCTCCATTATAGCCTATGAGATTCATTAGAATGAATGGGCCCATATGGTAAGGGTTAGGGTTAGGGTTAGAGTTCAGGGCACACTTATGTTTGGGTGAATATTGGGGTTGGGTTTAGGGTTGGAAAAGATGTATTTTTAATATCACACTGAATGGTACACTCTTGATGGGGAAAAATTTTGGATGTTTTTCCATTCTCCATTATAGCCTATGAGATTCATTAGAATGAATGGGCCCATATGGTAAGGGTTAGGTTAGGGTTAGAGTTCAGGGCACACTTATGTTTGGGTGAATATTGGGGTTGGGTTTAGGGTTGGATAAGATGTATTTTTAATATCACACTGAATGGTACACTCTTGATGGGGAAAAATTTTGGATGTTTTTCCATTCTCCATTATAGCCTATGAGATTCATTAGAATGAATGGGCCCATATGGTAAGGGTTAGGGTTAGGGTTAGAGTTCAGGGCACACTTATGTTTGGGTGAATATTGGGGTTGGGTTTAGGGTTGGATAAGATGTATTTTTAATATCACACTGAATGGTACACTCTTGATGGGGAAAATTTTTGGATGTTTTTCCATTCTCCATTATAGCCTATGAGATTCATTAGAATGAATGGGCCCATATGGTAAGGGTTAGGGTTAGGGTTAGAGTTCAGGGCACACTTATGTTTGGGTGAATATTGGGGTTGGGTTTAGGGTTGGATAAGATGTATTTTTAATATCACACTGAATGGTACACTCTTGATGGGGAAAAATTTTGGATGTTTTTCCATTCTCCATTATAGCCTATGAGATTCATTAGAATGAATGGGCCCATATGGTAAGGGTTAGGGTTAGGTTTAGAGTTCAGGGCACACTTATGTTTGGGTGAATATTGGGGTTGGGTTTAGGGTTGGATAAGATGTATTTTTAATATCACACTGAATGGTACACTCTTGATGGGGAAAAATTTTGGATGTTTTTCCATTCTCCATTATAGCCTATGAGATTCATTAGAATGAATGGGCCCATATGGTAAGGGTTAGGGTTAGGGTTAGAGTTCAGGGCACACTTATGTTTGGGTGAATATTGGGGTTGGGTTTAGGGTTGGAAAAGATGTATTTTTAATATCACACTGAATGGTACACTCTTGATGGGGAAAAATTTTGGATGTTTTTCCATTCTCCATTATAGCCTATGAGATTCATTAGAATGAATGGGCCCATATGGTAAGGGTTAGGGTTAGGGTTAGAGTTCAGGGCACACTTATGTTTGGGTGAATATTGGGGTTGGGTTTAGGGTTGGATAAGATGTATTTTTAATATCACACTGAATGGTACACTCTTGATGGGGAAGAATTTTGGATGTTTTTCCATTCTCCATTATAGCCTATGAGATTCATTATAATGAATGGGCCCATATGGTAAGGGTTAGGGTTAGGGTTAGAGTTCAGGGCACACTTATGTTTGGGTGAATATTGGGGTTGGGTTTAGGGTTGGATAAGATGTATTTTTAATATCACACTGAATGGTACACTCTTGATGGGGAAGAATTTTGGATGTTTTTCCATTCTCCATTATAGCCTATGAGATTCATTAGAATGAATGGGCCCATATGGTAAGGGTTAGGGTTAGGGTTAGAGTTCAGGGCACACTTATGTTTGGGTGAATATTGGGGTTGTGTTTAGGGTTGGATAAGATGTATTTTTAATATCACACTTAATGGTACACTCTTGATGGGGAAGAATTTTGGATGTTTTTCCATTCTCCATTATAGCCTATGAGATTCATTAGAATGAATGGGCCCATATGGTAAGGGTTAGGGTTAGGGTTAGAGTTCAGGGCACACTTATGTTTGGGTGAATATTGGTGTTGGGTTTAGGGTTGGATAAGATGTATTTTTAATATCACACTGAATGGTACACTCTTGATGGGGAAGAATTTTGGATGTTTTTCCATTCTCCATTATAGCCTAAGAGATTCATTAGAATGAATGGGCCCATATGGTAAGGGTTAGGGTTAGGGTTAGAGTTCAGGACACACATATGTTCGGTTTAAAATTGGGGTCTGATTTAGGGTTGGGTAAGATGTATTTTTAATATCACACTGAATGGTACACTATTGATGGAGAAAAATTTTGGATGTTTTTCCATTCTCCATTATAGCCTATGAGATTCATTAGAATGAATGGGCCCATATGGTAAGGGTTAGGGTTAGGGTTAGAGTTCAGGGCACACTTATGTTTGGGTGAATATTGGGGTTGGGTTTAGGGTTGGATAAGATGTATTTTTAATATCACACTGAATGGTACACTCTTGATGGGGAAAAATTTTGGATGTTTTTCCATTCTCCATTATAGCCTATGAGATTCATTAGAATGAATGGGCCCATATGGTAAGGGTTAGGGTTAGGGTTAGAGTTCAGGGCACACTTATGTTTGGGTGAATATTGGGGTAGGGTTTAGGGTTGGAAAAGATGTATTTTTAATATCACACTGAATGGTACACTCTTGATGGGGAAGAATTTTGGATGTTTTTCCATTCTCCATTATAGCCTAAGAGATTCATTAGAATGAATGGGCCCATATGGTAAGGGTTAGGGTTAGGGTTAGGGTTAGAGTTCAGGACACACATATGTTCGGTTTAAAATTGGGGTCCGATTTAGGGTTGGGTAAGGTGTATTTTTAATATCACACTGAATGGTACACTATTGATGGAGAAAAATTTTGGATGTTTTTCCATTCTCCATTATAGCCTATGAGATTCATTAGAATGAATGGGCCCATATGGTAAGGGTTAGGGTTAGGGTTAGAGTTCAGGGCACACTTATGTTTGGGTGAATATTGGGGTTGGGTTTAGGGTTGGAAAAGATGTATTTTTAATATCACACTGAATGGTACACTCTTGATGGGGAAAAATTTTGGATGTTTTTCCATTCTCCATTATAGCCTATGAGATTCATTAGAATGAATGGGCCCATATGGTAAGGGTTAGGGTTAGGGTTAGAGTCCAGGACACACATATGTTCGGTTTAAAATTGAGGTCTGATTTAGGGTTGGATAAGATGTATTTTTAATATCACACTGAATGGTACACTCTTGATGGGGAAGAATTTTGGATGTTTTTCCATTCTCCATTATAGCCTATGAGATTCATTAGAATGAATGGGCCCATATGGTAAGGGTTAGGGTTAGGGTTAGAGTTCAGGACACACTTATGTTTGGGTGAATATTGGGGTAGGGTTTAGGGTTGGAAAAGATGTATTTTTAATATCACACTGAATGGTACACTCTTGATGGGGAAGAATTTTGGATGTTTTTCCATTCTCCATTATAGCCTAAGAGATTCATTAGAATGAATGGGCCCATATGGTAAGGGTTAGGGTTAGGGTTAGGGTTAGAGTTCAGGACACACATATGTTCGGTTTAAAATTGGGGTCCGATTTAGGGTTGGGTAAGGTGTATTTTTAATATCACACTGAATGGTACACTATTGATGGAGAAAAATTTTGGATGTTTTTCCATTCTCCATTATAGCCTATGAGATTCATTAGAATGAATGGGCCCATATGGTAAGGGTTAGGGTTAGGGTTAGAGTTCAGGGCACACTTATGTTTGGGTGAATATTGGGGTTGGGTTTAGGGTTGGAAAAGATGTATTTTTAATATCACACTGAATGGTACACTCTTGATGGGGAAAAATTTTGGATGTTTTTCCATTCTCCATTATAGCCTATGAGATTCATTAGAATGAATGGGCCCATATGGTAAGGGTTAGGGTTAGGGTTAGAGTCCAGGACACACATATGTTCGGTTTAAAATTGAGGTCTGATTTAGGGTTGGATAAGATGTATTTTTAATATCACACTGAATGGTACACTCTTGATGGGGAAGAATTTTGGATGTTTTTCCATTCTCCATTATAGCCTATGAGATTCATTAGAATGAATGGGCCCATATGGTAAGGGTTAGGGTTAGGGTTAGAGTTCAGGACACACATATGTTCAGTTTAAAATTGGGGTCTGATTTAGGGTTGGGTAAGATGTATTTTTAATATCACACTGAATGGTACACTATTGATGGAGAAAAATTTTGGATGTTTTTCCATTCTCCATTATAGCCTATGAGATTCATTAGAATGAATGGGCCCATATGGTAAGGGTTAGGGTTAGGGTTAGAGTTCAGGGCACACTTATGTTTGGGTGAATATTGGGGTTGGGTTTAGGGTTTCATAAGATGTATTTTTAATATCACACTGAATGGTACACTCTTGATGGGGAAAAATTTTGGATGTTTTTCCATTCTCCATTATAGCCTATGAGATTCATTAGAATGAATGGGCCCATATGGTAAGGGTTAGGGTTAGGGTTAGAGTTTAGGGCACACTTATGTTTGGGTGAATATTGGGGTTGGGTTTAGGGTTGGATAAGATGTATTTTTAATATCACACTGAATGGTACACTCTTGATGGGGAAAAATTTTGGATGTTTTTCCATTCTCCATTATAGCCTATGAGATTCATTACAATGAATGGGCCCATACGGTAAGGGTTAGGGTTAGAGTTCAGGGCACACTTATGTTTGGGTGAATATTGGAGTTGGGTTTAGGGTTGGAAAAGATGTATTTTTAATATCACACTGAATGGTACACTCTTGATGGGGAAAAATTTTGGATGTTTTTCCATTCTCCATTATAGCCTATGAGATTCATGAGAATGAATGGGCCCATATGGTAAGGGTTAGGGTTAGGGTTAGAGTTCAGGGCACACTTATGTTTGGGTGAATATTGGGGTTGGGTTTAGGGTTGGATAAGATGTATTTTTAATATCACACTGAATGGTACACTCTTGATGGGGAAAAATTTTGGATGTTTTTCCATTCTCCATTATAGCCTATGAGATTCATTAGAATGAATGGGCCCATATGGTAAGGGTTAGGGTTAGGGTTAGAGTTCAGGGCACACTTATGTTTGGGTGAATATTGGGGTTGGGTTTAGGGTTGGAAAAGATGTATTTTTAATATCACACTGAATGGTACACTCTTGATGGGGAAAAATTTTGGATGTTTTTCCATTCTCCATTATAGCCTATGAGATTCATTAGAATGAATGGGCCCATATGGTAAGGGTTAGGGTTAGGGTTAGAGTTCAGGGCACACTTATGTTTGGGTGAATATTGGGGTTGGGTTTAGGGTTGGATAAGATGTATTTTTAATATCACACTGAATGGTACACTCTTGATGGGGAAAAATTTTGGATGTTTTTCCATTCTCCATTATAGCCTATGAGATTCATTAGAATGAATGGGCCCATATGGTAAGGGTTAGGGTTAGGGTTAGAGTTCAGGGCACACTTATGTTTGGGTGAATATTGGGGTTGGGTTTAGGGTTGGATAAGATGTATTTTTAATATCACACTGAATGGTACACTCTTGATGGGGAAAATTTTTGGATGTTTTTCCATTCTCCATTATAGCGTATGAGATTCATTAGAATGAATGGGCCCATATGGTAAGGGTTAGGGTTAGGGTTAGAGTTCAGGGCACACTTATGTTTGGGTGAATATTGGGGTTGGGTTTAGGGTTGGATAAGATGTATTTTTAATATCACACTGAATGGTACACTCTTGATGGGGAAAAATTTTGGATGTTTTTCCATTCTCCATTATAGCCTATGAGATTCATCAGAATGAATGGGCCCATATGTTAAGGGTTAGGGTTAGGGTTAGAGTTCAGGGCACACTTATGTTTGGGTGAATATTGGGGTTGGGTTTAGGGTTGGATAAGATGTATTTTTAATATCACACTGAATGGTACACTCTTGATGGGGAAAAATTTTGGATGTTTTTCCATTCTCCATTATAGCCTATGAGATTCATTAGAATGAATGGGCCCATATGGTAAGGGTTAGGGTTAGGGTTAGAGTTCAGGGCACACTTATGTTTGGGTGAATATTGGGGTTGGGTTTAGGGTTGGAAAAGATGTATTTTTAATATCACACTGAATGGTACACTCTTGATGGGGAAAAATTTTGGATGTTTTTCCATTCTCCATTATAGCCTATGAGATTCATTAGAATGAATGGGCCCATATGGTAAGGGTTAGGTTAGGGTTAGAGTTCAGGGCACACTTATGTTTGGGTGAATATTGGGGTTGGGTTTAGGGTTGGATAAGATGTATTTTTAATATCACACTGAATGGTACACTCTTGATGGGGAAAAATTTTGGATGTTTTTCCATTCTCCATTATAGCCTATGAGATTCATTAGAATGAATGGGCCCATATGGTAAGGGTTAGGGTTAGGGTTAGAGTTCAGGGCACACTTATGTTTGGGTGAATATTGGGGTTGGGTTTAGGGTTGGATAAGATGTATTTTTAATATCACACTGAATGGTACACTCTTGATGGGGAAAATTTTTGGATGTTTTTCCATTCTCCATTATAGCCTATGAGATTCATTAGAATGAATGGGCCCATATGGTAAGGGTTAGGGTTAGGGTTAGAGTTCAGGGCACACTTATGTTTGGGTGAATATTGGGGTTGGGTTTAGGGTTGGATAAGATGTATTTTTAATATCACACTGAATGGTACACTCTTGATGGGGAAAAATTTTGGATGTTTTTCCATTCTCCATTATAGCCTATGAGATTCATTAGAATGAATGGGCCCATATGGTAAGGGTTAGGGTTAGGTTTAGAGTTCAGGGCACACTTATGTTTGGGTGAATATTGGGGTTGGGTTTAGGGTTGGATAAGATGTATTTTTAATATCACACTGAATGGTACACTCTTGATGGGGAAAAATTTTGGATGTTTTTCCATTCTCCATTATAGCCTATGAGATTCATTAGAATGAATGGGCCCATATGGTAAGGGTTAGGGTTAGGGTTAGAGTTCAGGGCACACTTATGTTTGGGTGAATATTGGGGTTGGGTTTAGGGTTGGAAAAGATGTATTTTTAATATCACACTGAATGGTACACTCTTGATGGGGAAAAATTTTGGATGTTTTTCCATTCTCCATTATAGCCTATGAGATTCATTAGAATGAATGGGCCCATATGGTAAGGGTTAGGGTTAGGGTTAGAGTTCAGGGCACACTTATGTTTGGGTGAATATTGGGGTTGGGTTTAGGGTTGGATAAGATGTATTTTTAATATCACACTGAATGGTACACTCTTGATGGGGAAGAATTTTGGATGTTTTTCCATTCTCCATTATAGCCTATGAGATTCATTAGAATAAATGGGCCCATATGGTAAGGGTTAGGGTTAGGGTTAGAGTTCAGGACACACATATGTTCGGTTTAAAATTGGGGTCTGATTTAGGGTTGGGTAAGATGTATTTTTAATATCACACTGAATGGTACACTATTGATGGAGAAAAATTTTGGATGTTTTTCCATTCTCCATTATAGCCTATGAGATTCATTATAATGAATGGGCCCATATGGTAAGGGTTAGGGTTAGGGTTAGAGTTCAGGGCACACTTATGTTTGGGTGAATATTGGGGTTGGGTTTAGGGTTGGATAAGATGTATTTTTAATATCACACTGAATGGTACACTCTTGATGGGGAAGAATTTTGGATGTTTTTCCATTCTCCATTATAGCCTATGAGATTCATTAGAATGAATGGGCCCATATGGTAAGGGTTAGGGTTAGGGTTAGAGTTCAGGGCACACTTATGTTTGGGTGAATATTGGGGTTGGGTTTAGGGTTGGATAAGATGTATTTTTAATATCACACTGAATGGTACACTCTTGATGGGGAAAATTTTTGGATGTTTTTCCATTCTCCATTATAGCCTATGAGATTCATTAGAATGAATGGGCCCATATGGTAAGGGTTAGGGTTAGGGTTAGAGTTCAGGGCACACTTATGTTTGGGTGAATATTGGGGTTGGGTTTAGGGTTGGATAAGATGTATTTTTAATATCACACTGAATGGTACACTCTTGATGGGGAAAAATTTTGGATGTTTTTCCATTCTCCATTATAGCCTATGAGATTCATTAGAATGAATGGGCCCATATGGTAAGGGTTAGGGTTAGGTTTAGAGTTCAGGGCACACTTATGTTTGGGTGAATATTGGGGTTGGGTTTAGGGTTGGATAAGATGTATTTTTAATATCACACTGAATGGTACACTCTTGATGGGGAAAAATTTTGGATGTTTTTCCATTCTCCATTATAGCCTATGAGATTCATTAGAATGAATGGGCCCATATGGTAAGGGTTAGGGTTAGGGTTAGAGTTCAGGGCACACTTATGTTTGGGTGAATATTGGGGTTGGGTTTAGGGTTGGAAAAGATGTATTTTTAATATCACACTGAATGGTACACTCTTGATGGGGAAAAATTTTGGATGTTTTTCCATTCTCCATTATAGCCTATGAGATTCATTAGAATGAATGGGCCCATATGGTAAGGGTTAGGGTTAGGGTTAGAGTTCAGGGCACACTTATGTTTGGGTGAATATTGGGGTTGGGTTTAGGGTTGGATAAGATGTATTTTTAATATCACACTGAATGGTACACTCTTGATGGGGAAGAATTTTGGATGTTTTTCCATTCTCCATTATAGCCTATGAGATTCATTAGAATAAATGGGCCCATATGGTAAGGGTTAGGGTTAGGGTTAGAGTTCAGGACACACATATGTTCGGTTTAAAATTGGGGTCTGATTTAGGGTTGGGTAAGATGTATTTTTAATATCACACTGAATGGTACACTATTGATGGAGAAAAATTTTGGATGTTTTTCCATTCTCCATTATAGCCTATGAGATTCATTATAATGAATGGGCCCATATGGTAAGGGTTAGGGTTAGGGTTAGAGTTCAGGGCACACTTATGTTTGGGTGAATATTGGGGTTGGGTTTAGGGTTGGATAAGATGTATTTTTAATATCACACTGAATGGTACACTCTTGATGGGGAAGAATTTTGGATGTTTTTCCATTCTCCATTATAGCCTATGAGATTCATTAGAATGAATGGGCCCATATGGTAAGGGTTAGGGTTAGGGTTAGAGTTCAGGGCACACTTATGTTTGGGTGAATATTGGGGTTGTGTTTAGGGTTGGATAAGATGTATTTTTAATATCACACTGAATGGTACACTCTTGATGGGGAAGAATTTTGGATGTTTTTCCATTCTCCATTATAGCCTATGAGATTCATTAGAATGAATGGGCCCATATGGTAAGGGTTAGGGTTAGGGTTAGAGTTCAGGGCACACTTATGTTTGGGTGAATATTGGGGTAGGGTTTAGGGTTGGATAAGATGTATTTTTAATATCACACTGAATGGTACACTCTTGATGGGGAAGAATTTTGGATGTTTTTCCATTCTCCATTATAGCCTAAGAGATTCATTAGAATGAATGGGCCCATATGGTAAGGGTTAGGGTTAGGGTTAGGGTTAGAGTTCAGGACACACATATGTTCGGTTTAAAATTGGGGTCCGATTTAGGGTTGGGTAAGATGTATTTTTAATATCACACTGAATGGTACACTATTGATAGAGAAAAATTTTGGATGTTTTTCCATTCTCCATTATAGCCTATGAGATTCATTAGAATGAATGGGCCCATATGGTAAGGGTTAGGGTTAGGGTTAGAGTTCAGGGCACACTTATGTTTGGGTGAATATTGGGGTTGGGTTTAGGGTTGGAAAAGATGTATTTTTAATATCACACTGAATGGTACACTCTTGATGGGGAAAAATTTTGGATGTTTTTCCATTCTCCATTATAGCCTATGAGATTCATTAGAATGAATGGGCCCATATGGTAAGGGTTAGGGTTAGGGTTAGAGTCCAGGACACACATATGTTCGGTTTAAAATTGGGGTCTGATTTAGGGTTGGATAAGATGTATTTTTAATATCACACTGAATGGTACACTCTTGATGGGGAAGAATTTTGGATGTTTTTCCATTCTCCATTATAGCCTATGAGATTCATTAGAATGAATGGGCCCATATGGTAAGGGTTAGGGTTAGGGTTAGAGTTCAGGACACACATATGTTCAGTTTAAAATTGGGGTCTGATTTAGGGTTGGGTAAGATGTATTTTTAATATCACACTGAATGGTACACTATTGATGGAGAAAAATTTTGGATGTTTTTCCATTCTCCATTATAGCCTATGAGATTCATTAGAATGAATGGGCCCATATGGTAAGGGTTAGGGTTAGGGTTAGAGTTCAGGGCACACTTATGTTTGGGTGAATATTGGGGTTGGGTTTAGGGTTGGATAAGATGTATTTTTAATATCACACTGAATGGTACACTCTTGATGGGGAAAAATTTTGGATGTTTTTCCATTCTCCATTATAGCCTATGAGATTCATTAGAATGAATGGGCCCATATGGTAAGGGTTAGGGTTAGGGTTAGAGTTTAGGGCACACTTATGTTTGGGTGAATATTGGGGTTGGGTTTAGGGTTGGATAAGATGTATTTTTAATATCACACTGAATGGTACACTCTTGATGGGGAAAAATTTTGGATGTTTTTCCATTCTCCATTATAGCCTATGAGATTCATTACAATGAATGGGCCCATACGGTAAGGGTTAGGGTTAGAGTTCAGGGCACACTTATGTTTGGGTGAATATTGGAGTTGGGTTTAGGGTTGGAAAAGATGTATTTTTAATATCACACTGAATGGTACACTCTTGATGGGGAAAAATTTTGGATGTTTTTCCATTCTCCATTATAGCCTATGAGATTCATGAGAATGAATGGGCCCATATGGTAAGGGTTAGGGTTAGGGTTAGAGTTCAGGGCACACTTATGTTTGGGTGAATATTGGGGTTGGGTTTAGGGTTGGATAAGATGTATTTTTAATATCACACTGAATGGTACACTCTTGATGGGGAAAAATTTTGGATGTTTTTCCATTCTCCATTATAGCCTATGAGATTCATTAGAATGAAAGGGCCCATATGGTAAGGGTTAGGGTTAGGGTTAGAGTTCAGGGCACACTTATGTTTGGGTGAATATTGGGGTTGGGTTTAGGGTTGGAAAAGATGTATTTTTAATATCACACTGAATGGTACACTCTTGATGGGGAAAAATTTTGGATGTTTTTCCATTCTCCATTATAGCCTATGAGATTCATTAGAATGAATGGGCCCATATGGTAAGGGTTAGGGTTAGGGTTAGAGTTCAGGGCACACTTATGTTTGGGTGAATATTGGGGTTGGGTTTAGGGTTGGATAAGATGTATTTTTAATATCACACTGAATGGTACACTCTTGATGGGGAAAAATTTTGGATGTTTTTCCATTCTCCATTATAGCCTATGAGATTCATTAGAATGAATGGGCCCATATGGTAAGGGTTAGGGTTAGGGTTAGAGTTCAGGGCACACTTATGTTTGGGTGAATATTGGGGTTGGGTTTAGGGTTGGATAAGATGTATTTTTAATATCACACTGAATGGTACACTCTTGATGGGGAAAATTTTTGGATGTTTTTCCATTCTCCATTATAGCGTATGAGATTCATTAGAATGAATGGGCCCATATGGTAAGGGTTAGGGTTAGGGTTAGAGTTCAGGGCACACTTATGTTTGGGTGAATATTGGGGTTGGGTTTAGGGTTGGATAAGATGTATTTTTAATATCACACTGAATGGTACACTCTTGATGGGGAAAAATTTTGGATGTTTTTCCATTCTCCATTATAGCCTATGAGATTCATCAGAATGAATGGGCCCATATGTTAAGGGTTAGGGTTAGGGTTAGAGTTCAGGGCACACTTATGTTTGGGTGAATATTGGGGTTGGGTTTAGGGTTGGATAAGATGTATTTTTAATATCACACTGAATGGTACACTCTTGATGGGGAAAAATTTTGGATGTTTTTCCATTCTCCATTATAGCCTATGAGATTCATTAGAATGAATGGGCCCATATGGTAAGGGTTAGGGTTAGGGTTAGAGTTCAGGGCACACTTATGTTTGGGTGAATATTGGGGTTGGGTTTAGGGTTGGAAAAGATGTATTTTTAATATCACACTGAATGGTACACTCTTGATGGGGAAAAATTTTGGATGTTTTTCCATTCTCCATTATAGCCTATGAGATTCATTAGAATGAATGGGCCCATATGGTAAGGGTTAGGGTTAGGGTTAGAGTTCAGGGCACACTTATGTTTGGGTGAATATTGGGGTTGGGTTTAGGGTTGGATAAGATGTATTTTTAATATCACACTGAATGGTACACTCTTGATGGGGAAGAATTTTGGATGTTTTTCCATTCTCCATTATAGCCTATGAGATTCATTAGAATGAATGGGCCCATATGGTAAGGGTTAGGGTTAGGGTTAGAGTTCAGGACACACATATGTTCGGTTTAAAATTGGGGTCTGATTTAGGGTTGGGTAAGATGTATTTTTAATATCACACTGAATGGTACACTATTGATGGAGAAAAATTTTGGATGTTTTTCCATTCTCCATTATAGCCTATGAGATTCATTAGAATGAATGGGCCCATATGGTAAGGGTTAGGGTTAGGGTTAGAGTTCAGGGCACACTTATGTTTGGGTGAATATTGGGGTTGGGTTTAGGGTTGGATAAGATGTATTTTTAATATCACACTGAATGGTACACTCTTGATGGGGAAGAATTTTGGATGTTTTTCCATTCTCCATTATAGCCTATGAGATTCATTAGAATGAATGGGCCCATATGGTAAGGGTTAGGGTTAGGGTTAGAGTTCAGGGCACACTTATGTTTGGGTGAATATTGGGGTTGGGTTTAGGGTTGGATAAGATGTATTTTTAATATCACACTGAATGGTAAACTCTTGATGGGGAAAAATTTTGGATGTTTTTCCATTCTCCATTATAGCCTATGAGATTCATTAGAATGAATGGGCCCATATGGTAAGGGTTAGGGTTAGGGTTAGAGTTTAGGGCACACTTATGTTTGGGTGAATATTGGGGTTGGGTTTAGGGTTGGATAAGATGTATTTTTAATATCACACTGAATGGTACACTCTTGATGGGGAAAAATTTTGGATGTTTTTCCATTCTCCATTATAGCCTATGAGATTCATTACAATGAATGGGCCCATACGGTAAGGGTTAGGGTTAGGGTTAGAGTTCAGGGCACACTTATGTTTGGGTGAATATTGGAGTTGGGTTTAGGGTTGGAAAAGATGTATTTTTAATATCACACTGAATGGTACACTCTTGATGGGGAAAAATTTTGGATGTTTTTCAATTCTCCATTATAGCCTATGAGATTCATTAGAATGAATGGGCCCATATGGTAAGGGTTAGGGTTAGGGTTAGAGTTCAGGGCACACTTATGTTTGGGTGAATATTGGGGTTGGGTTTAGGGTTGGATAAGATGTATTTTTAATATCACACTGAATGGTACACTCTTGATGGGGAAAAATTTTGGATGTTTTTCCATTCTCCATTATAGCCTATGAGATTCATTACAATGAATGGGCCCATACGGTAAGGGTTAGGGTTAGGGTTAGAGTTCACGGCACACTTATGTTTGGGTGAATATTGGAGTTGGGTTTAGGGTTGGAAAAGATGTATTTTTAATATCACACTGAATGGTACACTCTTGATGGGGAAAAATTTTGGATGTTTTTCCATTCTCCATTATAGCCTATGAGATTCATTAGAATGAATGGGCCCATATGGTAAGGGTTAGGGTTAGGGTTAGAGTTCAGGGCACACTTATGTTTGGGTGAATATTGGGGTTGGGTTTAGGGTTGGATAAGATGTATTTTTAATATCACACTGAATGGTACACTCTTGATGGGGAAAAATTTTGGATGTTTTTCCATTCTCCATTATAGCCTATGAGATTCATTAGAATGAATGGGCCCATATGGTAAGGGTTAGGGTTAGGGTTAGAGTTCAGGGCACACTTATGTTTGGGTGAATATTGGGGTTGGGTTTAGGGTTGGAAAAGATGTATTTTTAATATCACACTGAATGGTACACTCTTGATGGGGAAAAATTTTGGATGTTTTTCCATTCTCCATTATAGCCTATGAGATTCATTAGAATGAATGGGCCCATATGGTAAGGGTTAGGGTTAGGGTTAGAGTTCAGGGCACACTTATGTTTGGGTGAATATTGGGGTTGGGTTTAGGGTTGGATAAGATGTATTTTTAATATCACACTGAATGGTACACTCTTGATGGGGAAAAATTTTGGATGTTTTTCCATTCTCCATTATAGCCTATGAGATTCATTAGAATGAATGGGCCCATATGGTAAGGGTTAGGGTTAGAGTTCAGGGCACACTTATGTTTGGGTGAATATTGGGGTTGGGTTTAGGGTTGGATAAGATGTATTTTTAATATCACACTGAATGGTACACTCTTGATGGGGAAAATTTTTGGATGTTTTTCCATTCTCCATTATAGCCTATGAGATTCATTAGAATGAATGGGCCCATATGGTAAGGGTTAGAGTTAGGGTTAGAGTTCAGGGCACACTTATGTTTGGGTGAATATTGGGGTTGGGTTTAGGGTTGGATAAGATGTATTTTTAATATCACACTGAATGGTACACTCTTGATGGGGAAAAATTTTGGATGTTTTTCCATTCTCCATTATAGCCTATGAGATTCATTAGAATGAATGGGCCCATATGGTAAGGGTTAGGGTTAGGTTTAGAGTTCAGGGCACACTTATGTTTGGGTGAATATTGGGGTTGGGTTTAGGGTTGGATAAGATGTATTTTTAATATCACACTGAATGGTACACTCTTGATGGGGAAAAATTTTGGATGTTTTTCCATTCTCCATTATAGCCTATGAGATTCATTAGAATGAATGGGCCCATATGGTAAGGGTTAGGGTTAGGGTTAGAGTTCAGGGCACACTTATGTTTGGGTGAATATTGGGGTTGGGTTTAGGGTTGGATAAGATGTATTTTTAATAACACACTGAATGGTACACTCTTGATGGGGAAGAATTTTGGATGTTTTTCCATTCTCCATTATAGCCTATGAGATTCATTAGAATGAATGGGCCCATATGGTAAGGGTTAGGGTTAGGGTTAGAGTTCAGGACACACATATGTTCGGTTTAAAATTGGGGTCTGATTTAGGGTTGGGTAAGATGTATTTTTAATATCACACTGAATGGTACACTATTGATCGAGAAAAATTTTGGATGTTTTTCCATTCTCCATTATAGCCTATGAGATTCATTAGAATGAATGGGCCCATATGGTAAGGGTTAGGGTTAGGGTTAGAGTTCAGGGCACACTTATGTTTGGGTGAATATTGGGGTTGGGTTTAGGGTTGGATAAGATGTATTTTTAATATCACACTGAATGGTACACTCTTGATGGGGAAAAATTTTGGATGTTTTTCCATTCTCCATTATAGCCTATGAGATTCATTAGAATGAATGGGCCCATATGGTAAGGGTTAGGGTTAGGGTTAGAGTTCAGGGCACACTTATGTTTGGGTGAATATTGGGGTTGGGTTTAGGGTTGGATAAGATGTATTTTTAATATCACACTGAATGGTACACTCTTGATGGGGAAAATTTTTGGATGTTTTTCCATTCTCCATTATAGCCTATGAGATTCATTAGAATGAATGGGCCCATATGGTAAGGGTTAGGGTTAGGGTTAGAGTTCAGGGCACACTTATGTTTGGGTGAATATTGGGGTTGGGTTTAGGGTTGGATAAGATGTATTTTTAATATCACACTGAATGGTACACTCTTGATGGGGAAAAATTTTGGATGTTTTTCCATTCTCCATTATAGCCTATGAGATTCATTAGAATGAATGGGCCCATATGGTAAGGGTTAGGGTTAGGGTTAGAGTTCAGGGCACACTTATGTTTGGGTGAATATTGGGGTTGGGTTTAGGGTTGGAAAAGATGTATTTTTAATATCACACTGAATGGTACACTCTTGATGGGGAAAAATTTTGGATGTTTTTCCATTCTCCATTATAGCCTATGAGATTCATTAGAATGAATGGGCCCATATGGTAAGGGTTAGGGTTAGGGTTAGAGTTCAGGGCACACTTATGTTTGGGTGAATATTGGGGTTGGGTTTAGGGTTGGATAAGATGTATTTTTAATAACACACTGAATGGTACACTCTTGATGGGGAAGAATTTTGGATGTTTTTCCATTCTCCATTATAGCCTATGAGATTCATTAGAATGAATGGGCCCATATGGTAAGGGTTAGGGTTAGGGTTAGAGTTCAGGACACACATATGTTCGGTTTAAAATTGGGGTCTGATTTAGGGTTGGGTAAGATGTATTTTTAATATCACACTGAATGGTACACTATTGATGGAGAAAAATTTTGGATGTTTTTCCATTCTCCATTATAGCCTATGAGATTCATTATAATGAATGGGCCCATATGGTAAGGGTTAGGGTTAGGGTTAGAGTTCAGGGCACACTTATGTTTGGGTGAATATTGGGGTTGGGTTTAGGGTTGGATAAGATGTATTTTTAATATCACACTGAATGGTACACTCTTGATGGGGAAGAATTTTGGATGTTTTTCCATTCTCCATTATAGCCTATGAGATTCATTAGAATGAATGGGCCCATATGGTAAGGGTTAGGGTTAGGGTTAGAGTTCAGGGCACACTTATGTTTGGGTGAATATTGGGGTTGTGTTTAGGGTTGGATAAGATGTATTTTTAATATCACACTGAATGGTACACTCTTGATGGGGAAGAATTTTGGATGTTTTTCCATTCTCCATTATAGCCTATGAGATTCATTAGAATGAATGGGCCCATATGGTAAGGGTTAGGGTTAGGGTTAGAGTTCAGGGCACACTTATGTTTGGGTGAATATTGGTGTTGGGTTTAGGGTTGGATAAGATGTATTTTTAATATCACACTGAATGGTACACTCTTGATGGGGAAGAATTTTGGATGTTTTTCCATTCTCCATTATAGCCTAAGAGATTCATTAGAATGAATGGGCCCATATGGTAAGGGTTAGGGTTAGGGTTAGAGTTCAGGACACACATATGTTCGGTTTAAAATTGGGGTCTGATTTAGGGTTGGGTAAGATGTATTTTTAATATCACACTGAATGGTACACTATTGATGGAGAAAAATTTTGGATGTTTTTCCATTCTCCATTATAGCCTATGAGATTCATTAGAATGAATGGACCCATATGGTAAGGGTTAGGGTTAGGGTTAGAGTTCAGGGCACACTTATGTTTGGGTGAATATTGGGGTTGGGTTTAGGGTTGGATAAGATGTATTTTTAATATCACACTGAATGGTACACTCTTGATGGGGAAAAATTTTGGATGTTTTTCCATTCTCCATTATAGCCTATGAGATTCATTAGAATGAATGGGCCCATATGGTAAGGGTTAGGGTTAGGGTTAGAGTTCAGGGCACACTTATGTTTGGGTGAATATTGGGGTAGGGTTTAGGGTTGGAAAAGATGTATTTTTAATATCACACTGAATGGTACACTCTTGATGGGGAAGAATTTTGGATGTTTTTCCATTCTCCATTATAGCCTATGAGATTCATTAGAATGAATGGGCCCATATGGTAAGGGTTAGGGTTAGGGTTAGAGTTCAGGACACACATATGTTCAGTTTAAAATTGGGGTCTGATTTAGGGTTGGGTAAGATGTATTTTTAATATCACACTGAATGGTACACTATTGATGGAGAAAAATTTTGGATGTTTTAACATTCTCCATTATAGCCTATGAGATTCATTAGAATGAATGGGCCCATATGGTAAGGGTTAGGGTTAGGGTTAGAGTTCAGGGCACACTTATGTTTGGGTGAATATTGGGGTTGGGTTTAGGGTTGGATAAGATGTATTTTTAATATCGACACTGAATGGTACACTCTTGATGGGGAAAAATTTGGATGTTTTTCCATTCTCCATTATAGCCTATGAGATTCATTAGAATGAATGGGCCCATATGGTAAGGGTTAGGGTTAGGGTTAGAGTTCAGGACACACATATGTTCAGTTTAAAATTGGGGTCTGATTTAGGTTGGGTAAGATGTATTTTTAATATCACACTGATTGGTACACTATTGATGGAGAAAAATTTTGGATGTTTTTCCATTCTCCATTATAGCCTATGAGATTCATTAGAATGAATGGGCCCATATGGTAAGGGTTAGGGTTAGGGTTAGAGTTCAGGGCACACTTATGTTTGGGTGAATATTGGGGTTGGGTTTAGGGTTGGAAAAGATGTATTTTTAATATCACACTGAATGTACACTCTTGATGGGGAAAATTTTTGGATGTTTTCCATTCTCCATTATAGCCTATGAGATTCATTAGAATGAATGGGCCCATATGGTAAGGGTTAGGGTTAGGGTTAGAGTTCAGGACACACATATGTTCGGTTTAAAATTGGGGTCTGATTTAGGGTTGGATAAGATGTATTTTTAATATCACACTGAATGGTACACTCTTGATGGGGAAGAATTTTGGATGTTTTTCCATTCTCCATTATAGCCTATAAGATTCATTAGAATGAATGGGCCCATATGGTAAGGGTTAGGGTTAGGGTTAGAGTTCAGGACACACATATGTTCAGTTTAAAATTGGGGTCTGATTTAGGGTTGGGTAAGATGTATTTTTAATATCACACTGAATGGTACACTCTTGATGGGGAAGAATTTGGATGTTTTTCCATCTCCATTATAGCCTAAGAGATTCATTAGAATGAATGGGCCCATATGGTAAGGGTTAGGGTTAGGGTTAGAGTTCAGGACACACATATGTTCGGTTTAAAATTGGGGTCTGATTTAGGGTTGGGTAAGATGTATTTTTAATATCACACTGAATGGTACACTATTGATGGAGAAAAATTTTGGATGTTTTTCCATTCTCCATTATAGCCTATGAGATTCATTAGAATGAATGGACCCATATGGTAAGGGTTAGGGTTAGGGTTAGAGTTCAGGGCACACTTATGTTTGGGTGAATATTGGGGTTGGGTTTAGGGTTGGATAAGATGTATTTTTTAATATCACACTGAATGGTACACTCTTGATGGGGAAAAATTTTGGATGTTTTTCCATTCTCCATTATAGCCTATGAGATTCATTAGAATGAATGGGCCCATATGGTAAGGGTTAGGGTTAGGGTTAGAGTTCAGGGCACACTTATGTTTGGGTGAATATTGGGGTAGGGTTTAGGGTTGGAAAAGATGTATTTTTAATATCACACTGAATGGTACACTCTTGATGGGGAAGAATTTTGGATGTTTTTCCATTCTCCATTATAGCCTATGAGATTCATTAGAATGAATGGGCCCATATGGTAAGGGTTAGGGTTAGGGTTAGAGTTCAGGACACACATATGTTCAGTTTAAAATTGGGGTCTGATTTAGGTTGGGTAAGATGTATTTTTAATATCACACTGAATGGTACACTATTGATGGAGAAAAATTTGGATGTTTTAACATTCTCCATTATAGCCTATGAGATTCATTAGAATGAATGGGCCCATATGGTAAGGGTTAGGGTTAGGGTTAGAGTTCAGGGCACACTTATGTTTGGGTGAATATTGGGGTTGGGTTAGGGTTGGATAAGATGTATTTTTAATATCACACTGAATGGTACACTCTTGATGGGGAAAAATTTTGGATGTTTTTCCATTCTCCATTATAGCCTATGAGATTCATTAGAATGAATGGGCCCATATGGTAAGGGTTAGGGTTAGGGTTAGAGTTCAGGACACACATATGTTCAGTTAAAATTGGGGTCTGATTTAGGGTTGGGTAAGATGTATTTTTAATATCACACTGAATGGTACACTATTGATGGAGAAAAATTTTGGATGTTTTTCATTCTCCATTATAGCCTATGAGATTCATTAGAATGAATGGGGCCCATATGGTAAGGGTTAGGGTTAGGGTTAGAGTTCAGGGCACACTTATGTTTGGGTGAATATTGGGGTTGGGTTTAGGGTTGGAAAAGATGTATTTTTAATATCACACTGAATGGTACACTCTTGATGGGGAAAATTTTTGGATGTTTTTCCATTCTCCATTATAGCCTATGAGATTCATTAGAATGAATGGGCCCATATGGTAAGGGTTAGGGTTAGGGTTAGAGTTCAGGACACACATATGTTCGGTTTTAAAATTGGGGTCTGATTTAGGGTTGGATAGATGTATTTTTAATATCACACTGAATGGTACACTCTTGATGGGGAAGAATTTTGGATGTTTTTCCATTCTCCATTATAGCCTATAAGATTCATTAGAATGAATGGGCCCATATGGTAAGGGTTAGGGTTAGGGTTAGAGTTCAGGACACACATATGTTCAGTTTAAAATTGGGGTCTGATTTAGGGTTGGGTAAGATGTATTTTTAATATCACACTGAATGGTACACTATTGATGGAGAAAAATTTTGGATGTTTTTCCATTCTCCATTATAGCCTATGAGATTCATTAGAATGAATGGGCCCATATGGTAAGGGTTAGGGTTAGGGTTAGAGTTCAGGGCACACTTATGTTTGGGTGAATATTGGGGTTGGGTTAGGGTTGGATAAGATGTATTTTTAATATCACACTGAATGGTACACTCTTGATGGGGAAAAATTTTGGATGTTTTTCCATTCTCCATTATAGCCTATGAGATTCATTAGAATGAATGGGCCCATATGGTAAGGGTTAGGGTTAGGGTTAGAGTTCAGGGCACACTTATGTTTGGGTGAATATTGGGGTTGGGTTAGGGTTGGATAAGACGTATTTTTAATATCACACTGAATGGTACACTCTTGATGGGGAAAAATTTTGGATGTTTTTCCATTCTCCATTATAGCCTATGAGATTCATTAGAATGAATGGGCCCATATGGTAAGGGTTAGGGTTAGGTTTAGAGTTCAGGGCACACTTATGTTTGGGTGAATATTGGGGTTGGGTTAGGGTTGGATAAGATGTATTTTTAATATCACACTGAATGGTACACTCTTGATGGGGAAAAAATTTTGGATGTTTTTCCATTCTCCATTATAGCCTATGAGATTCATTAGAATGAATGGGCCCATATGGTAAGGGTTAGGGTTAGGGTTAGAGTTCAGGGCACACTTATGTTTGGTGAATATTGGGGTTGGGTTTAGGGTTGGAAAAGATGTATTTTTAATATCACACTGAATGGTACACTCTTGATGGGGAAAAATTTTGGATGTTTTTCCATTCTCCATTATAGCCTATGAGATTCATTAGAATGAATGGGCCCATATGGTAAGGGTTAGGGTTAGGGTTAGAGTTCAGGGCACACTTATGTTTGGGTGAATATTGGGGTTGGGTTAGGGTTGGATAAGATGTATTTTAATATCACACTGAATGGTACACTCTTGATGGGGAAGAATTTTGGATGTTTTTCCATTCTCCATTATAGCCTATGAGATTCATTAGAATGAATGGGCCCATATGGTAAGGGTTAGGGTTAGGGTTAGAGTTCAGGACACACATATGTTCGGTTTAAAATTGGGGTCTGATTTAGGGTTGGGTAAGATGTATTTTTAATATCACACTGAATGGTACACTATTGATGGAGAAAAATTTGGATGTTTTTCCATTCTCCATTATAGCCTATGAGATTCATTATAATGAATGGGCCCATATGGTAAGGGTTAGGGTTAGGGTTAGAGTTCAGGGCACACTTATGTTTGGGTGAATATTGGGATTGGGTTTAGGGTTGGATAAGATGTATTTTTAATATCACACTGAATGGTACACTCTTGATGGGGAAGAATTTTGGATGTTTTTCCATTCTCCATTATAGCCTATGAGATTCATTAGAATGAATGGGCCCATATGGTAAGGGTTAGGGTTAGGGTTAGAGTTCAGGGCACACTTATGTTTGGGTGAATATTGGGGTTGGGTTTAGGGTTGGAAAAGATGTATTTTTAATATCACACTGAATGGTACACTCTTGATGGGGAAAAATTTTGGATGTTTTTCCATTCTCCATTATAGCCTATGAGATTCATTAGAATGAATGGGCCCATATGGTAAGGGGTTAGGGTTAGGGTTAGAGTTCAGGACACACATATGTTCGGTTTAAAATTGGGGTCTGATTTAGGGTTGGATAAGATGTATTTTTAATATCACACTGAATGGTACACTCTTGATGGGGAAGAATTTGGATGTTTTTCCATTCTCCATTATAGCCTATGAGATTCATTAGAATGAATGGGCCCATATGGTAAGGGTTAGGGTTAGGGTTAGAGTTCAGGACACACATATGTTCAGTTTAAAATTGGGGTCTGATTTAGGGTTGGGTAAGATGTATTTTTAATATCACACTGAATGGTACACTATTGATGGAGAAAAATTTTGGATGTTTTTCCATTCTCCATTATAGCCTATGAGATTCATTAGAATGAATGGGCCCATATGGTTAGGGTTAGGGTTAGGGGTTAGAGTTCAGGGCACACTTATGTTTGGGTGAATATTGGGGTTGGGTTTAGGGTTGGAAAAGATGTATTTTTAATATCACACTGAATGGTACACTCTTGATGGGGAAAATTTTTGGATGTTTTTCCATTCTCCATTATAGCCTATGAGATTAATTAGAATGAATGGGCCCATATGGTAAGGGTTAGGGTTAGGGTTAGAGTTCAGAACACACATATGTTCGGTTTAAAATTGGGGTCTGATTTAGGGTTGGATAAGATGTATTTTTAATATCACACTGAATGGTACACTCTTGATGGGGAAGAATTTTGGATGTTTTTCCATTCTCCATTATAGCCTATAAGATTCATTAGAATGAATGGGCCCATATGGTAAGGGTTAGGGTTAGGGTTAGAGTTCAGGACACACATATGTTCAGTTTAAAATTGGGGTCTGATTTAGGGTTGGGTAAGATGTATTTTTAATATCACACTGAATGGTACACTATTGATGGAGAAAAATTTTGGATGTTTTTCCATTCTCCATTATAGCCTATGAGATTCATTAGAATGAATGGGCCCATATGGTAAGGGTTAGGGTTAGGGTTAGAGTTCAGGGCACACTTATGTTTGGGTGAATATTGGGGTTGGGTTTAGGGTTGGATAAGACGTATTTTTAATATCACACTGAATGGTACACTCTTGAGGGGGAAAAATTTTGGATGTTTTTCCATTTTCCATTATAGCCTATGAGATTAATTAGAATGAATGGGCCCATATGGTAAGGGTTAGGGTTAGGGTTAGAGTTCAGAACACACATATGTTCGGTTTAATATTGGGGTCTGATTAGGGTTGGATAAGATGTATTTTTAATATCACACTGAATGGTACACTCTTGATGGGGAAGAATTTTGGATGTTTTTCCATTCTCCATTATAGCCTATAAGATTCATTAGAATGAATGGGCCCATATGGTAAGGGTTAGGGTTAGGGTTAGAGTTCAGGACACACATATGTTCAGTTTAAAATTGGGGTCTGATTTAGGGTTGGGTAAGATGTATTTTTAATATCACACTGAATGGTACACTATTGATGGAGAAAAATTTTGGATGTTTTTCCATTCTCCATTATAGCCTATGAGATTCATTAGAATGAATGGGCCCATATGGTAAGGGTTAGGGTTAGGGTTAGAGTTCAGGGCACACTTATGTTTGGGTGAATATTGGGGTTGGGTTTAGGGTTGGATAAGACGTATTTTTAATATCACACTGAATGGTACACTCTTGATGGGGAAAAATTTTGGATGTTTTTCCATTCTCCATTATAGCCTATGAGATTCATTAGAATGAATGGGCCCATATGGTAAGGGTTAGGGTTAGGTTTAGAGTTCAGGGCACACTTATGTTTGGGTGAATATTGGGGTTGGGTTTAGGGTTGGATAAGATGTATTTTTAATATCACACTGAATGGTACACTCTTGATGGGGAAAAATTTTGGATGTTTTTCCATTCTCCATTATAGCCTATGAGATTCATTAGAATGAATGGGCCCATATGGTAAGGGTTAGGGTTAGGGTTAGAGTTCAGGGCACACTTATGTTTGGGTGAATATTGGGGTTGGGTTTAGGTTGGAAAAGATGTATTTTTAATATCACACTGAATGGTACACTCTTGATGGGGAAAAATTTTGGATGTTTTTCCATTCTCCATTATAGCCTATGAGATTCATTAGAATGAATGGGCCCATTCATTCTAATGAATCTCATAGGCTATAATGGAGAATGGAAAAACATCCAAAATTTTTCTCCATCAATATGTACCATTCAGTGTGATATTAAAAATACATCTTACCCAACCTAAATCAGACCCCAATTTTAAACCGAACATATGTGTGTCCTGAACTCTAACTCTAACCTAACCCTTACCATATGGGCCCATTCATTCTAATGATCTCTTATGCTATAATGGAGAATGGAAAAACATCCAAAATTCTTCCCATCAAGAGTGTACCATTCAGTGTGATTTAAAAATACATCTTATCCAACCCTAAACCCAACACCAATATTCACCCAAACATAAGTGTGCCCTGAACTCTAACCCTAACCCTAACCCTTACCATATGGGACCATTCATTCTAATGAATCTCATAGGCTATAATGGAGAATGGAAAAACATCCAAAATTCTTCCCCATCAAGAGTGTACCATTCAGTGTGATATTAAAAATACATCTTATCCAACCCTAAACACAACCCCAATATTCACCCAAACAGAAGTGTGCCCTGAACTCTAACCCTAACCCTAACCCTTACCATATGGGCCCATTCATTCTAATGAATCTCATAGGCTATAATGGAGAATGGAAAAAACATCCAAAATTCTTCCCCATCAAGAGTGTACCATTCAGTGTGATATTAAAAATACATCTTATCCAACCCTAAACCCAACCCCAATATTCACCCAAACATAAGTGTGCCCTGAACTCTAACCCTAACCCTAACCCTTACCATATGGGCCCATTCATTATAATGAATCTCATAGGCTATAATGGAGAATGGAAAAACATCCAAAATTTTTCTCCATCAATAGTGTACCATTCAGTGTGATATTAAAAATACATCTTACCCAACCCTAAATCAGACCCCAATTTTAAACCGAACATATGTGTGTCCTGAACTCTAACCCTAACCCTAACCCTTACCATATGGGCCCATTCATTCTAATGAATCTCATAGGCTATAATGGAGAATGGAAAAACATCCAAAATTCTTCCCCATCAAGAGTGTACCATTCAGTGTGATATTAAAAATACATCTTATCCAACCCTAAACCCAACCCCAATATTCACCCAAACATAAGTGTGCCCTGAACTCTAACCCTAACCCTAACCCTTACCATATGGGCCCATTCATTCTAATGAATCTCATAGGCTATAATGGAGAATGGAAAAACATCCAAAATTTTTCCCCATCAAGAGTGTACCATTCAGTGTGATATTAAAAATACATCTTTTCCAACCCTAAACCCAACCCCAATATTCACCCAAACATAAGTGTGCCCTGAACTCTAACCCTAACCCTAACCCTTACCATATGGGCCCATTCATTCTAATGAATCTCATAGGCTATAATGGAGAATGGAAAAACATCCAAAATTTTTCCCCATCAAGAGTGTACCATTCAGTGTGATATTAAAAATACATCTTATCCAACCCTAAACCCAACCCCAATATTCACCCAAACATAAGTGTGCCCTGAACTCTAACCTAACCCTAACCCTTACCATATGGGCCCATTCATTCTAATGAATCTCATAGGCTATAATGGAGAATGGAAAAACATCCAAAATTTTTCCCCATCAAGAGTGTACCATTCAGTGTGATATTAAAAATACGTCTTATCCAACCTAAACCCAACCCCAATATTCACCCAAACATAAGTGTGCCCTGAACTCTAACCCTAACCCTAACCCTTACCATATGGGCCCATTCATTCTAATGAATCTCATAGGCTATAATGGAGAATGGAAAAACATCCAAAATTTTTCTCCATCAATAGTGTACCATTCAGTGTGATATTAAAAATACATCTTACCCAACCCTAAATCAGACCCCAATTTTAAACTGAACATATGTGTGTCCTGAACTCTAACCCTAACCCTAACCCTTACCATATGGGCCCATTCATTCTAATGAATCTTATAGGCTATAATGGAGAATGGAAAAACATCCAAAATTCTTCCCCATCAAGAGTGTACCATTCAGTGTGATATTAAAAATACATCTTATCCAACCCTAAATCAGACCCCAATTTTAAACCGAACATATGTGTGTTCTGAACTCTAACCCTAACCCTAACCCTTACCATATGGGCCCATTCATTCTAATTAATCTCATAGGCTATAATGGAAAATGGAAAAACATCCAAAATTTTTCCCCATCAAGAGTGTACCATTCAGTGTGATATTAAAAATACGTCTTATCCAACCCTAAACCCAACCCCAATATTTCACCCAAACATAAGTGTGCCCTGAACTCTAACCCTAACCCTAACCCTTACCATATGGGCCCATTCATTCTAATGAATCTCATAGGCTATAATGGAGAATGGAAAAACATCCAAAATTTTTCTCCATCAATAGTGTACCATTCAGTGTGATATTAAAAATACATCTTACCCAACCCTAAATCAGACCCCAATTTTAAACTGAACATATGTGTGTCCTGAACTCTAACCCTAACCCTAACCCTTACCATATGGGCCCATTCATTCTAATGAATCTTATAGGCTATAATGGAGAATGGAAAAACATCCAAAATTCTTCCCCATCAAGAGTGTACCATTCAGTGTGATATTAAAAATACATCTTATCCAACCCTAAATCAGACCCCAATTTTAAACCGAACATATGTGTGTTCTGAACTCTAACCCTAACCCTAACCCTTACCATATGGGCCCATTCATTCTAATTAATCTCATAGGCTATAATGGAGAATGGAAAAACATCCAAAAATTTTCCCCATCAAGAGTGTACCATTCAGTGTGATATTAAAAATACATCTTTTCCAACCCTAAACCCAACCCCAATATTCACCCAAACATAAGTGTGCCCTGAACTCTAACCCTAACCCTAACCCTTACCATATGGGCCCATTCATTCTAATGAATCTCATAGGCTATAATGGAGAATGGAAAAACATCCAAAATTTTTCTCCATCAATAGTGTACCATTCAGTGTGATATTAAAAATACATCTTACCCAACCCTAAATCAGACCCCAATTTAAACTGAACATATGTGTGTCCTGAACTCTAACCTAACCCTAACCCTTACCATATGGGCCCATTCATTCTAATGAATCTCATAGGCTATAATGGAGAATGGAAAAACATCCAAAATTCTTCCCCATCAAGAGTGTACCATTCAGTGTGATATTAAAAATACATCTTATCCAACCCTAAATCAGACCCCAATTTTAAACCGAACATATGTGTGTCCTGAACTCTAACCCTAACCCTAACCCTTACCATATGGGCCCATTCATTCTAATGAATCTCATAGGCTATATGGAGAATGGAAAAACATCCAAAATTTTTCCCCATCAAGAGTGTACCATTCAGTGTGATATTAAAAATACATCTTTTCCAACCCTAAACCCAACCCCAATATTCACCCAAACATAAGTGTGCCCTGAACTCTAACCCTAACCCTAACCCTTACCATATGGGCCCATTCATTCTAATGAATCTCATAGGCTATAATGGAGAATGGAAAAACATCCAAAATTCTTCCCATCAAGAGTGTACCATTCAGTGTGATATTAAAAATACATCTTATCCAACCCTAAACCCAATCCCAATATTCACCCAAACATAAGTGTGCCCTGAACTCTAACCCTAACCCTAACCCTTACCATATGGGCCCATTCATTATAATGAATCTCATAGGCTATAATGGAGAATGGAAAAACATCCAAAATTTTTCTCCATCAATAGTGTACCATTCAGTGTGATATTAAAAATACATCTTACCCAACCCTAAATCAGACCCCAATTTTAAACCGAACATATGTGTGTCCTGAACTCTAACCCTAACCCTAACCCTTACCATATGGGCCCATTCATTCTAATGAATCTCATAGGCTATAATGGAGAATGGAAAAACATCCAAAATTCTTCCCCATCAAGAGTGTACCATTCAGTGTGATATTAAAAATACATCTTATCCAACCCTAAACCCAACCCCAATATTCACCCAAACATAAGTGTGCCCTGAACTCTAACCCTAACCCTAACCCTTACCATATGGGCCCATTCATTCTAATGAATCTCATAGGCTATAATGGAGAATGGAAAAACATCCAAAATTTTTCCCCATCAAGAGTGTACCATTCAGTGTGATATTAAAAATACATCTTTTCCAACCCTAAACCCAACCCCAATATTCACCCAAACATAAGTGTGCCCTGAACTCTAACCCTAACCCTACCCTTACCATATGGGCCCATTCATTCTAATGAATCTCATAGGCTATAATGGAGAATGGAAAAACATCCAAAATTTTTCCCCATCAAGAGTGTACCATTCAGTGTGATATTAAAAATACATCTTATCCAACCCTAAACCCAACCCCAATATTCACCCAAACATAAGTGTGCCCTGAACTCTAAACCTAACCCTAACCCTTACCATATGGGCCCATTCATTCTAATGAATCTCATAGGCTATAATGGAGAATGGAAAAACATCCAAAATTTTTCCCCATCAAGAGTGTACCATTCAGTGTGATATTAAAAATACGTCTTATCCAACCCTAAACCCAACCCCAATATTCACCCAAACATAAGTGTGCCCTGAACTCTAACCCTAACCCTAACCCTTACCATATGGGCCCATTCATTCTAATGAATCTCATAGGCTATAATGGAGAATGGAAAAACATCCAAAAATTTTTCCCCATCAAGAGTGTACCATTCAGTGTGATATTAAAAATACATCTTATCCAACCCTAAACCCAACCCCAATATTCACCCAAACATAAGTGTGCCCTGAACTCTAACCCTAACCCTAACCCTTACCATATGGGCCCATTCATTCTAATGAATCTCATAGGCTATAATGGAGAATGGAAAAACATCCAAAATTTTTTCTCCATCAATAGTGTACCATTCAGTGTGATATTAAAAATACATCTTACCCAACCCTAAATCAGACCCCAATTTTAAACTGAACATATGTGTGTCCTGAACTCTAACCCTAACCCTAACCCTTACCATATGGGCCCATTCATTCTAATGAATCTTATAGGCTATAATGGAGAATGGAAAAACATCCAAAATTCTTCCCCATCAAGAGTGTACCATTCAGTGTGATATTAAAAATACATCTTATCCAACCCTAAATCAGACCCCAATTTTAAACCGAACATATGTGTGTCCTGAACTCTAACCCTAACCCTAACCCTTACCATATGGGCCCATTCATTCTAATGAATCTCATAGGCTATAATGGAGAATGGAAAAACATCCAAAAATTTCCCCATCAAGAGTGTACCATTCAGTGTGATATTAAAAATACATCTTTTCCAACCCTAAACCCAACCCCAATATTTCACCCAAACATAAGTGTGCCCTGAACTCTAACCCTAACCCTAACCCTTACCATATGGGCCCATTCATTCTAATGAATCTCATAGGCTATAATGGAGAATGGAAAAACATCCAAAATTTTTCTCCATCAATAGTGTACCATTCAGTGTGATATTAAAAATACATCTTACCCAACCCTAAATCAGACCCCAATTTTAAACTGAACATATGTGTGTCCTGAACTCTAACCCTAACCCTAACCCTTACCATATGGGCCCATTCATTCTAATGAATCTCATAGGCTATAATGGAGAATGGAAAAACATCCAAAATTTTTCCCCATCAAGAGTGTACCATTCAGTGTGATATTAAAAATACATCTTATCCAACCCTAAACCCAACCCCAATATTCACCCAAACATAAGTGTGCCCTGAACTCTAACCCTAACCCTAACCCTTACCATATGGGCCCATTCATTCTAATGAATCTCATAGGCTATAATGGAGAATGTTAAAACATCCAAAATTTTTCTCCATCAATAGTGTACCATTCAGTGTGATATTTAAAAATACATCTTACCCAACCCTAAATCAGACCCCAATTTTAAACTGAACATATGTGTGTCCTGAACTCTAACCCTAACCCTAACCCTTACCATATGGGCCCATTCATTCTAATGAATCTCATAGGCTATAATGGAGAATGGAAAAACATCCAAATTCTTCCCCATCAAGAGTGTACCATTCAGTGTGATATTAAAAATACATCTTTTCCAACCCTAAACCCTACCCCAATATTCACCCAAACATAAGTGTGCCCTGAACTCTAACCCTAACCCTAACCCTTACCATATGGGCCCATTCATTCTAATGAATCTCATAGGCTATAATGGAGAATGGAAAAACATCCAAAATTTTTCCCATCAAGAGTGTACCATTCAGTGTGATATTAAAAATACATCTTATCCAACCCTAAACCCAACCCCAATATTCACCCAAACATAAGTGTGCCCTGAACTCTAGACCCTAACCCTAACCCTTACCATATGGGTCCATTCATTCTAATGAATCTCATAGGCTATAATGGAGAATGGAAAAACATCCAAAATTTTTCTCCATCAATAGTGTACCATTCAGTGTGATATAAAAATACATCTTACCCAACCCTAAATCAGACCCCAATTTTAAACCGAACATATGTGTGTCCTGAACTCTAACCCTAACCCTAACCCTTACCATATGGGCCCATTCATTCTAATGAATCTCTTAGGCTATAATGGAGAATGGAAAAACATCCAAAATTCTTCCCCATCAAGAGTGGTACCATTCAGTGTGATATTAAAAATACATCTTACCCAACCCTAAATCAGACCCCAATTTTAAACTGAACATATGTGTGTCCTGAACTCTAACCCTAACCCTAACCCTTACCATATGGGCCCATTCATTCTAATGAATCTTATAGGCTATAATGGAGAATGGGAAAAACATCCAAAATTCTTCCCCATCAAGAGTGTACCATTCAGTGTGATATTAAAAATACATCTTATCCAACCCTAAATCAGACCCCAATTTTAAACCGAACATATGTGTGTCCTGAACTCTAACCCTAACCCTAACCTTACCATATGGGCCCATTCATTCTAATGAATCTCATAGGCTATAATGGAGAATGGAAAAACATCCAAAAATTTTCCCCATCAAGAGTGTACCATTCAGTGTGATATTAAAAATACATCTTTTCCAACCCTAAACCCAACCCCAATATTCACCCAAACATAAGTGTGCCCTGAACTCTAACCCTAACCCTAACCCTTACCATATGGGCCCATTCATTCTAATGAATCTCATAGGCTATAATGGAGAATGGAAAAACATCCAAAATTTTTCTCCATCAATAGTGTACCATTCAGTGTGATATTAAAAATACATCTTACCCAACCCTAAATCAGACCCCAATTTTAAACTGAACATATGTGTGTCCTGAACTCTAACCCTAACCCTAACCCTTACCATATGGGCCCATTCATTCTAATGAATCTCATAGGCTATAATGGAGAATGGAAAAACATCCAAAATTTTTCCCCATCAAGAGTGTACCATTCAGTGTGATATTAAAAATACATCTTATCCAACCCTAAACCCAACCCCAATATTCACCCAAACATAAGTGTGCCCTGAACTCTAACCCTAACCCTAACCCTTACCATATGGGCCCATTCATTCTAATGAATCTCATAGGCTATAATGGAGAATGTTAAAACATCCAAAATTTTTCTCCATCAATAGTGTACCATTCAGTGTGATATTAAAATTACATCTTACCCAACCCTAAATCAGACCCCAATTTTAAACTGAACATATGTGTGTCCTGAACTCTAACCCTAACCCTAACCCTTACCATATGGGCCCATTCATTCTAATGAATCTCATAGGCTATAATGGAGAATGGAAAAACATCCAAAATTCTTCCCATCAAGAGTGTACCATTCAGTGTGATATTAAAAATACATCTTTTCCAACCCTAAACCCTACCCCAATATTCACCCAAACATAAGTGTGCCCTGAACTCTAACCCTACCCTAACCCTTACCATATGGGCCCATTCATTCTAATGAATCTCATAGGCTATAATGGAGAATGGAAAAACATCCAAAATTTTTCCCCATCAAGAGTGTACCATTCAGTGTGATATTAAAAATACATCTTATCCAACCCTAAACCCAACCCCAATATTCACCCAAACATAAGTGTGCCCTGAACTCTAACCCTAACCCTAACCCTTACCATATGGGTCCATTCATTCTAATGAATCTCATAGGCTATAATGGAGAATGGAAAAACATCCAAAATTTTTCTCCATCAATAGTGTACCATTCAGTGTGATATTATAAATACATCTTACCCAACCCTAAATCAGACCCCAATTTTAAACCGAACATATGTGTGTCCTGAACTCTAACCCTAACCCTAACCCTTACCATATGGCCCATTCATTCTAATGAATCTCTTAGGCTATAATGGAGAATGGAAAAACATCCAAAATTCTTCCCCATCAAGAGTGACCATTCAGTGTGATATTAAAAATACATCTTATCCAACCCTAAACCCAACACCAATATTCACCCAAACATAAGTGTGCCCTGAACTCTAACCCTAACCCTAACCCTTACCATATGGGCCCATTCATTCTAATGAATCTCATAGGCTATAATGGAGAATGGAAAAACATCCAAAATTCTTCCCCATCAAGAGTGTACCATTCAGTGTGATATTAAAATACATCTTATCCAACCCTAAACACAACCCAATATTCACCCAAACATAAGTGTGCCCTGAACTCTAACCCTAACCCTAACCCTTACCATATGGGCCCATTCATTCTAATGAATCTCATAGGCTATAATGGAGAATGGAAAAACATCCAAAATTCTTCCCATCAAGAGTGTACCATTCAGTGTGATATTAAAAATACATCTTATCCAACCCTAAACCCAACCCCAATATTCACCCAAACATAAGTGTGCCCTGAACTCTAACCCTAACCCTAACCCTTACCATATGGGCCCATTCATTATAATGAATCTCATAGGCTATAATGGAGAATGGAAAAACATCCAAAATTTTTCTCCATCAATAGTGTACCATTCAGTGTGATATTAAAAATACATCTTACCCAACCCTAAATCAGACCCCAATTTTAAACCGAACATATGTGTGTCCTGAACTCTAACCCTAACCCTAACCCTTACCATATGGGCCCATTCATTCTAATGAATCTCATAGGCTATAATGGAGAATGGAAAAACATCCAAAATTCTTCCCCATCAAGAGTGTACCATTCAGTGTGTTATTAAAAATACATCTTATCCAACCCTAAACCCAACCCCAATATTCACCCAAACATAAGTGTGCCCTGAACTCTAACCCTAACCCTAACCCTTACCATATGGGCCCATTCATTCTAATGAATCTCATAGGCTATAATGGAGAATGGAAAAACATCCAAAATTTTTCCCATCAAGAGTGTACCATTCAGTGTGATATTAAAATACATCTTTTCCAACCCTAAACCCAACCCCAATATCACCCAAACATAAGTGTGCCCTGAACTCTAACCCTAACCCTAACCCTTACCATATGGGCCCATTCATTCTAATGAATCTCATAGGCTATAATGGAGAATGGAAAAACATCCAAAATTTTTCCCCATCAAGAGTGTACCATTCAGTGTGATATTAAAAATACATCTTATCCAACCCTAAACCCAACCCCAATATTCACCCAAACATAAGTGTGCCCTGAACTCTAACCCTAACCCTAACCCTTACCATATGGGCCCATTCATTCTAATGAATCTCATAGGCTATAATGGAGAATGGAAAAACATCCAAAAATTTTCCCCATCAAGAGTGTACCATTCAGTGTGATATTAATAATACATCTTATCCAACCCTAAACCCAACCCCAATATTCACCCAAACATAAGTGTGCCCTGAACTCTAACCCTAACCCTAACCCTTACCATATGGGCCCATTCATTCTAATGAATCTCATAGGCTATAATGGAGAATGGAAAAACATCCAAAATTTTTCCCCATCAAGAGTGTACCATTCAGTGTGATATTAAAAATACATCTTATCCAACCCTAAACCCAACCCCAATATTCACCCAAACATAAGTGTGCCCTGAACTCTAACCCTAACCCTAACCCTTACCATATGGGCCCATTCATTCTAATGAATCTCATAGGCTATAATGGAGAATGGAAAAACATCCAAAATTTTTCTCGATCAATAGTGTACCATTCAGTGTGATATTAAAAATACATCTTACCCAACCCTAAATCAGACCCCAATTTAAACCGAACATATGTGTGTCCTGAACTCTAACCCTAACCCTAACCCTTACCATATGGGCCCATTCATTCTAATGAATCTCATAGGCTATAATGGAGAATGGAAAAACATCCAAAATTCTTCCCCATCAAGAGTGTACCATTCAGTGTGTTATTAAAAATACATCTTATCCAACCCTAAACCCAACCCCAATATTCACCCAAACATAAGTGTGCCCTGAACTCTAACCCTAACCCTAACCCTTACCATATGGGCCCATTCATTCTAATGAATCTCATAGGCTATAATGGAGAATGGAAAAACATCCAAAATTTTTCCCATCAAGAGTGTACCATTCAGTGTGATATTAAAAATACATCTTATCCAACCCTAAACCCAACCCCAATTTCACCCAAACATAAGTGTGCCCTGAACTCTAAACCTAACCCTAACCCTTACCATATGGGCCCATTCATTCTAATGAATCTCATAGGCTATAATGGAGAATGGAAAAACATCCAAAATTTTTCCCCATCAAGAGTGTACCATTCAGTGTGATATTAAAAATACATCTTATCCAACCCTAAACCCAACCCCAATATTCTCCCAAACATAAGTGTGCCCTGAACTCTAACCCTAACTCTAACCCTTACCATATGGGCCCATTCATTCTAATGAATCTCATAGGCTATAATGGAGAATGGAAAAACATCCAAAAATTTTCCCCATCAAGAGTGTACCATTCAGTGTGATATTAAAAATACATCTATCCAACCCTAAACCCAACCCCAATATTCACCCAAACATAAGTGTGCCCTGAACTCTAACCCTAACCCTTACCATATGGGCCCATTCATTCTAATGAATCTCATAGGCTATAATGGAGAATGGAAAAACATCCAAAATTTTTCCCCATCAAGAGTGTACCATTCAGTGTGATATTAAAAATACATCTTATCCAACCCTAAACCCAACCCCAATATTCACCCAAACATAAGTGTGCCCTGAACTCTAACCCTAACCCTAACCCTTACCATATGGGCCCATTCATTCTAATGAATCTCATAGGCTATAATGGAGAATGGAAAAACATCCAAAATTTTTTCCCCATCAAGAGTGTACCATTCAGTGTGATATTAAAAATACATCTTTTCCACCCTAAACCAACCCCAATATTCACCCAAACATAAGTGTGCCCTGAACTCTAACCCTAACCCTAACCCTTACCATATGGGCCCATTCATTCTAATGAATCTCATAGGCTATAATGGAGAATGGAAAAACATCCAAAATTTTTCCCCATCAAGAGTGTACCATTCAGTGTGATATTAAAAATACATCTTATCCAACCCTAAACCCAACCCCAATATTCACCCAAACATAAGTGTGCCCTGAACTCTAACCCTAACCCTAACCCTTACCATATGGGCCCATTCATTCTAATGAATCTCATAGGCTATAATGGAGAATGGAAAAACATCCAAAATTTTTCCCCATCAAGAGTGTACCATTCAGTGTGATATTAAAAATACATCTTTCCAACCCTAAACCCAACTCCAATATTCACCCAAACATAAGTGTGCCGTGAACTCTAACCCTAACCCTAACCCTTACCGTATGGGCCCATTCATTGTAATGAATCTCATAGGCTATAATGGAGAATGGAAAAACATCCAAAATTTTTCCCCATCAAGAGTGTACCATTCAGTGTGATATTAAAAATACATCTTATCCAACCCTAAACCCAACCCCAATATTCACCCAAACATAAGTGTGCCCTGAACTCTAACCCTAACCCTAACCCTTACCATATGGGCCCATTCATTCTAATGAATCTCATAGGCTATAATGGAGAATTGAAAAACATCCAAAATTTTTCCCCATCAAGAGTGTACCATTCAGTGTGATATTAAAAATACATCTTTTCCAACCCTAAACCCAACTCCAATATTCACCCAAACATAGTGTGCCCTGAACTCTAACCCTAACCCTAACCCTTACCGTATGGGCCCATTCATTGTAATGAATCTCATAGGCTATAATGGAGAATGGAAAAACATCCAAAATTTTTCCCATCAAGAGTGTACCATTCAGTGTGATATTAAAAATACATCTTATCCAACCCTAAACCCAACCCAATATTCACCCAAACATAAGTGTGCCCTAAACTCTAACCCTAACCCTAACCCTTACCATATGGGCCCATTCATTCTAATGAATCTCATAGGCTATAATGAGAATGGAAAAACATCCAAAATTTTCCCCATCAAGAGTTTACCATTCAGTGTGATATTAAAAATACATCTTATCCAACCCTAAACCCAACCCCAATATTCACCCAAACATAAGTGTGCCCTGAACTCTAACCCTAACCCTAACCCTTACCATATGGGCCCATTCATTCTAATGAATCTCATAGGCTATAATGGAGAATGGAAAAACATCCAAAATTCTTCCCCATCAAGAGTGTACCATTCAGTGTGATATTAAAAATACATCTTATCCAACCCTAAACCCAACCCCAATATTCACCCAAACATAAGTGTGCCCTGAACTCTAACCCTAACCCTAACCCTTACCATATGGGCCCATTCATTCTAATGAATCTCATAGGCTATAATGGAGAATGGAAAAACATCCAAAATTTTTCTCCATCAATAGTGTACCATTCAGTGTGATATTAAAAATACATCTTACCCAACCCTAAATCAGACCCCAATTTAAACCGAACATATGTGTGTCCTGAACTCTAACCCTAACCCTAACCCTTACCATATGGGCCCATTCATTCTATTGAATCTCATAGGCTATAATGGAGAATGGAAAAACATCCAAAATTCTTCCCCATCAAGAGTGTACCATTCAGTGTGATATTAAAAATACATCTTATCCAACCCTAAACCCAACCCCAATATTCACCCAAACATAAGTGTGCCCTGAACTCTAACCCTAACCCTAACCCTTACCATATGGGCCCATTCATTCTAATGAATCTCATAGGCTATAATGGAGAATGGAAAAACATCCAAAATTTTTCCCCATCAAGAGTGTACCATTCAGTGTGATATTAAAAATACATCTTTTCCAACCCTAAACCCAACCCCAATATTCACCCAAACATAAGTGTGCCCTGAACTCTAACCCTAACCCTAACCCTTACCATATGGGCCCATTCATTCTAATGAATCTCATAGGCTATAATGGAGAATGGAAAAACATCCAAAATTTTTCCCCATCAAGAGTGTACCATTCAGTGTGATATTAAAAATACATCTTATCCAACCCTAAACCCAACCCCAATATTCACTCCAAACATAAGTGTGCCCTGAACTCTAACCCTAACCCTAACCCTTATCAGTATGGGCCCATTCATTCTGATGAATCTCATAGGCTATAATGGAGAATGGAAAAACATCCAAAATTTTTCCCCATCAAGAGTGTACCATTCAGTGTGATATTAAAAATACATCTTATCCAACCCTAAACCCAACCCCAATATTCACCCAAACATAAGTGTGCCCTGAACTCTAACCCTAACCCTAACCCTTACCATATGGGCCCATTCATTCTAATGAATCTCATACGCTATAATGGAGAATGGAAAAACATCCAAAAATTTTCCCCATCAAGAGTGTACCATTCAGTGTGATATTAAAAATACATCTTATCCAACCCTAAACCCAACCCCAATATTCACCCAAACATAAGTGTGGCCCTGAACTCTAACCCTAACCCTAACCCTTACCATATGGGCCCATTCATTCTAATGAATCTCATAGGCTATAATGGAGAATGGAAAAACATCCAAAATTTTTCCCCATCAAGAGTGTACCATTCAGTGTGATATTAAAAATACATCTTATCCAACCCTAAACCCTACCCCAATATTCACCAAACATAAGTGTGCCCTGAACTCTAACCCTAACCCTAACCCTTACCATATGGGCCCATTCATTCTAATGAATCTCATAGGCTATAATGGAGAATGGAAAAACATCCAAAATTTTTCCCCATCAAGAGTGTACCATTCAGTGTGATATTAAAAATACATCTTTTCCAACCCTAAACCCAACCCCAATATTCACCCAAACATAAGTGTGCCCTGAACTCTAACCCTAACCCTAACCCTTACCATATGGGCCCTTTCATTCTAATGAATCTCATAGGCTATAATGGAGAATGGAAAAACATCCAAAATTTTTCCCCATCAAGAGTGTACCATTCAGTGTGATATTAAAAATACATCTTATCCAACCCTAAACCCAACCCCAATATTCACCCAAACATAAGTGTGCCCTGAACTCTAACCCTAACCCTAACCCTTACCATATGGGCCCATTCATTCTCATGAATCTCATAGGCTATAATGGAGAATGGAAAAACATCCAAAATTTTTCCCCATCAAGAGTGTACCATTCAGTGTGATATTAAAAATACATCTTTTCCAACCCTAAACCCAACTCCAATATTCACCCAAACATAAGTGTGCCCTGAACTCTAACCCTAACCCTTACCGTATGGGCCCATTCATTGTAATGAATCTCATAGGCTATAATGGAGAATGGAAAAACATCCAAAATTTTTCCCCATCAAGAGTGTACCATTCAGTGTGATATTAAAAATACATCTTATCCAACCCTAAACCCAACCCCAATATTCACCCAAACATAAGTGTGCCCTAAACTCTAACCCTAACCCTAACCCTTACCATATGGGCCCATTCATTCTAATGAATCTCATAGGCTATAATGGAGAATGGAAAAACATCCAAATTTTTCCCCATCAAGAGTGTACCATTCAGTGTGATATTAAAAATACATCTTATCCAACCCTAAACCCAACCCCAATATTCACCCAAACATAAGTGTGCCCTGAACTCTAACCCTAACCCTAACCCTTACCATATGGGCCCATTCATTCTAATGAATCTCATAGGCTATAATGGAGAATGGAAAAACATCCAAAATTTTTCTCCATCAATAGTGTACCATTCAGTGTGATATTAAAAATACATCTTACCCAACCCTAAATCAGACCCCAATTTTAAACTGAACATATGTGTGTCCTGAACTCTAACCCTAACCCTAACCCTTACCATATGGGCCCATTCATTCTAATGAATCTCATAGGCTATAATGGAGAATGGAAAAACATCCAAAATTCTTCCCATCAAGAGTGTACCATTCAGTGTGATATTAAAAATACATCTTATCCAACCCTAAATCAGACCCCAATTTTAAACCGAACATATGTGTGTCCTGGACTCTAACCCTAACCCTAACCCTTACCATATGGGCCCATTCATTCTAATGATCTCATAGGCTATAATGGAGAATGGAAAAACATCCAAAATTTTTCCCCATCAAGAGTGTACCATTCAGTGTGATATTAAAAATACATCTTTTCCAACCCTAAACCCAACCCCAATATTCACCCAAACATAAGTGTGCCCTGAACTCTAACCCTAACCCTAACCCTTACCATATGGGCCCATTCATTCTAATGAATCTCATAGGCTATAATGGAGAATGGAAAAACATCCAAAATTTTTCTCTATCAATAGTGTACCATTCAGTGTGATATTAAAAATACATCTTACCCAACCCTAAATCGGACCCCAATTTTAAACCGAACATATGTGTGTCCTGAACTCTAACCCTAACCCTAACCCTAACCCTTACCATATGGGCCCATTCATTCTAATGAATCTCTTAGGCTATAATGGAGAATGGAAAAAACATCCAAAATTCTTCCCCATCAAGAGTGTACCATTCAGTGTGATATTAAAAATACATCTTATCCAACCCTAAACCCTACCCCAATATTCACCCAAACATAAGTGTGCCCTGAACTCTAACCCTAACCCTAACCCTTACCATATGGCCCATTCATTCTAATGAATCTCATAGGCTATAATGGAGAATGGAAAAACATCCAAAATTCTTCCCCATCAAGAGTGTACCATTCAGTGTGATATTAAAAATACATCTTATCCAACCCTAAACACAACCCCAATATTCACCCAAACAAAGTGTGCCCTGAACTCTAACCCTAACCCTAACCCTTACCATATGGGCCCATTCATTCTAATGAATCTCATAGGCTATAATGGAGAATGGAAAAAACATCCAAAATTCTTCCCCATCAAGAGTGTACCATTCAGTGTGATATTAAAAATACATCTTATCCAACCCTAAACCCAACCCCAATATTCACCCAAACATAAGTGTGCCCTGAACTCTAACCCTAACCTAACCCTTACCATATGGGCCCATTCATTATAATGAATCTCATAGGCTATAATGGAGAATGGAAAAAACATCCAAAATTTTTCTCCATCAATAGTGTACCATTCAGTGTGATATTAAAAATACATCTTACCCAACCCTAAATCAGACCCCAATTTTAAACCGAACATATGTGTGTCCTGAACTCTAACCCTAACCCTAACCCTTACCATATGGGCCCATTTATTCTAATGAATCTCATAGGCTATAATGGAGAATGGAAAAACATCCAAAATTCTTCCCCATCAAGAGTGTACCATTCAGTGTGATATTAAAAATACATCTTATCCAACCCTAAACCCAACCCCAATATTCACCCAAACATAAGTGTGCCCTGAACTCTAACCCTAACCCTAACCCTTACCATATGGGCCCATTCATTCTAATGAATCTCATAGGCTATAATGGAGAATG